>NW_015386652.1:524970-539176 GCF_001527695.2 Protobothrops mucrosquamatus | reverse complement strand
GCCTCTCTTATATCCAAATATGTGGAAAATGATATTCAGTTTATTGATACCTTTCCCTACCTCATATCTTGTGGAATCAGGCTTTAGTGCTGTTAATCATATTATGACCAAAGAAAAGAAACCGCCTGAATATTTCCGAAAGAGGAGACCTTCGTTTGTTCCTTACAAAAACTGAGCCAGATATCCAGTATTTAGTTTCACAGCATCAGCCTCAGGGATCTCATTAATAATTTAATTAATTAAATGTAATTTCATCAGACTTCATGCTTCTATGTATGCAAAGTATAAATAAAAAGATAGATTTAACTACAGTAAGTTGTTTTATAAAGATTTATTCTGCCAAACTTAGCGAAAGTCCGACAAAGTATTTGGTAAGTAATTATTATTATATGCTTTAACTTGCTGTAGCTCTGCTTTATAAATTTTATAAAGTAAAGTTACTTCCCTACTTTATAAGTCACCATTACTGTGGAACCGGTGGGCGGTTAGAAAATTTTACTACTAACAGAGATACAAAAGTGGGCGGTAGGTATAATAAACTATTAATACTAATAACACTCTAAAATTTACTCATAGGCTAAATGGAACTTTTTAGTCCCATATTTGTTCTGAATATAATCTATCCATCTTCTCCAAACCGAAATGTATCTTTCTTGTGAGTGATCCTTCAAATAGGCAGAAATTTTAGCCATTTCTGCTAAATTTGACACTTTAAGCGTCCATTCTTCTATAGTAGGCAAGCAATCCTTCTTCCAATATTGCCCTACTAATAACCTTGTAGCTGTTATCAAATTCAACATCAAATTAGTTTCTTTAAATATCACAATCTATAACAGGGGTAGTCAACCTTTTTATACCTACCGCCCACTTTTGTATCTCTGTTAGTAGTAAAATTTTCTAACCGCCCACCGGTTCCACAGTAATGGTGACTTATAAAGTAGGGAAGTAACTTTACTTTATAAAATTTATAAAGCAGAGCTACAGCAAGTTAAAGCATATAATAATAATTACTTACCATGCCTCTCGCGCATCGTGGATTGGGTTGGGGGGGCACCGGCTACCAGCTCTGCTTGTCTGTTACAGCTGGGTGGTGTGGGGGGAGATGTACAAGCTATTCTGAGATGAGGCTCTTTTGTTTGCGGTCACACTATAGCGCCATTTAGTTTCACTTACGTAACGTGAACTAAACTTATACGCGGGTGATACAAATAGTATATTTTCAGAAATTTAAATTGTCACGGGGAATTTTATGAAAACCTAATGAAAATGTTTTTAAATAATGCTATGAAATTTTTTTTAAAAGTCAATTAAATTAAAAAAAGGAAAGTGCTTCAGTATTGGACAAAACCCCTACCGCCAACCATGAAAGCTGGAACGCCCACTAGTGGGCGGTAGGGACCAGGTTGACTACCATTGGGCTAGAAGAAAGTCAGTCAACCTGTGATGCCAATTGCCGTAAGTCAGTTTCTTGAGAGCATCCTTGGCGACGCGGACCATCCGTTCAGCCAGACCGTTGGTGGAAGGGTGGAATGGAGCCGAAGTAGCGTGGCGAATCATGTTGGCTTGTAAAAAACCCTGAAACTTAGTAGAAGTAAATTGAGGACCATTATCCGACACCAGAACATCTGGCAACCCATGTGTAGCAAAAATGTTTCTCAACACTTGAATGGTCTTGGTAGCAGTGGTGGATGACACAGGCACAACCTCCAGCCATTTGGAATGGCTATCTACAACAACCAGGAAGAACTGTCCCTGAAAGGGCCCAGCGTAATCTATATGTATTCTAGACCATGGAGTGTGTGTTTCCTCCCACCTATGCACAGGGGCCTGGGGCATCTCTGGCCTGGACTGCTGGCACGCATGAAACCCTTGTACCTGTGCCTCAATTTCCCTATCAATGCCAGGCCACCACAAATGGCTGCGCGCAAGCGCTTTCATCCTGACAATCCCCGGGTGGCCCTCATGTAAAGAACCCAAGATTCTCGCCCTCAATGAGGCCGGAATCACAACTCTAGAGCCCCATAGGAGGCAGCCATTGAAAGTGGACAACTCGTGCCTCTTGACCCAAAAACGTTGAAAATCCTCCTCAGGGCATCTGTCAGGCCATCCTGACAGCACCCATGTCAGCACACGTTTGAGCGTGTGATCAGTGGCAGTTTCAGCAGCCACATCCCTGGCATTAAGGGGACACTCTGGCAATTCTTGAATGGACAATACGTGCACAGCAGGGGCAGGATCAGGTTCCACAGTAGGCAATGGCAGTCTACTCAATCCATCAGCATGACCCATTTCTCTGCCAGGTTTGTGAACTAGTGAATAGTCATAAGCAGACAGAAAAATGGACCAACGCAGCATGCGAGGGGACAGAATTTGTGGGGTTTGTTTAGAGGTAGTGAATAACCCCAGCAACGGCTTGTGGTCAGTAAAGACCGTAAAATGGCGGCCATAGAGGAAATCATGGAATTTTTTAATTCCAACCACAATAGCCAAAGCCTCCCTATCAATTTGAGCATAGTTACGCTCAGCAGCAGATAATGTCCTAGAATAATATGCCACAGGGACCTGAGTCCCATCAGCCGTTAGATGGCTAAGCACAGCACCCATACCATAGGGGGAAGCATCACAAGCCAGACACACTGGCAATTTTTCATTAAAATGAGCCAACACCGCATTGGATGTAAGCAAGGCCTTAACCTCATTGAAACTGGCCTCGTGGACCTTGGTCCAGCGCCAACAAGCATTTTTATCTAGAAGTCTGTGTAAGGGTTCAGCAATAGCAGCTTTATGGGATAGAAAAGCATGATAGAAGTTAAGCAACCCCAAAAATGCTTGTAACTCTCCCTTAGATTTGGGGCTTGGAGCCTGTTGAATAGCTTTGAGCTTAGCATCAGACGGGTGTATACCCTGAGCATCTATCCTGAACCCCAGGAAATCAGTGGAATGCACGCCAATCTTACATTTGTCCTGTTTTAACTTAAGGCCTGCTCTTCGGAAACGAAGCAAAACAGCCCTTAACCTCTCTGCCAGCATTTGTGCAGAGTCTCCTGCGATGAGAACGTCATCAAAATAAGGACACACACCAGGAATACCCCTCAGGGTGTTTTCCATTACACTCTGAAAAATGCCAGGAGCGACATTCACCCCAAACTGTAATCTTTTCACCTTGAAAGCCCCTCTGTGGGTGACAATGGTTTGAGCCTCTGCTGCTGCATCATCAACAGGCAGCTGTTGATACGCTTGAGCCAGGTCAAGCTTAGCAAAAATCTTGCCCTCTTTGAGAGAAGCCAAAATGTGGCTCACTACAGGCACAGGATAAGCATGTTGCTGTAGAGCCTTGTTTAGTGTGCACTTGTAATCTGCACAAATATGAATTTCCCCATTTGCCTTTAAAGGCGTTACAATGGGAGTTTCCCACGGGCTAGAATCTACAGGCTCTAATATGCCTTGCTGGAGCAACTTGTCCAGTTCAGCATCAATCTTACTCTTAAGAGCAAATGGTACTCTCCTAGGTTTAACCCTAATGGGCTGTACAGCTGAATCTAGCTTTAGTGAAACTGGAGGTCCTTTGTAGGATCCTAGCTCAGAACTGAACACATCTGCAAACTCCTTGCAGACATCTGCAAGGGTCTCTGTTTGCAACTTGTGCAGCCCTGTTACTTGGATTCCCAAGGCCTCAAATCAATCGAGTCCAATGAGACTCGTGCGCTCACCCCCCACAACCAGCACGTCTAGGGGGCCTGCAAAATTCTTATACCTTAAGGGTGGCCTCCCCCTTAACGCACACTTTAGAATTTTGAAAATCCGTAAGGATTACATTAGAAGGCCTTAGCGAAACTCGCTGGCCACTGCTGCTGCAGATTTTGTGAAATGTGTTGAGGGAAATTATGGATAGGGCAGACCCCGTGTCAAGTTCCATCGACAATGGAACTCCCTGCAATTTCACTTTAAGGGATAATTTCTTTTTAAGGGGTTTGTGTGTGCCTATTCTTAGAATATTCCTACGTGTTGCACAGAACCCCACCCTGTTTTGACTGGGCACCCTGGTACCTTTCAGACTCAATTCTTCCTTCGGTTGTGCCTTCTGTCGACCCAGGCAAACCGCAGCGATGTGGCCTTTCTTTCCGCACGCTCGGCAGATGGCGGAACGGAACCGACACTCCGCTCGCTTGTGGCGACCACCGCATCCGAAGCAATGGAGCTCAGCTGGGCCCTTGTCCTGACGATCTTTGGACCTCCTCCCAGCTGCTTGGTAAAGCTTGTCCACCTCTTCTTCAGGATCTTCTTCCGAATCCTCTCGTACGTCCTCCTTATGGATGGTGGCGGTCTCTGGAGCGCTTCGACTAGGCCGCATATTCTTGACCGCTCCACCTGCAGCTTCCTCTGCCGTAACCTCTCGCAGAGCATCTTGGAAAGAGACATCTTCCTTAGCAAACAGCTTCTGCTGTAAGTCTCTGTTCCTCAGTCCACACACAAAATGGTCACGCAGCCTTTCCTCTAAGTCCTTGAAATCACACAGTTTAGCTGCTCTTCTCAAGGCTGCAATGAATTCTTTTGCAGATTCCCCAGCTCGCTGATCCCTCAGTTCAAATGTGTGCCTCCAAGCAATGACAGATTGCTTAGGCTGGAAGTGTTCTTTCAAAACTTTCTTCAAATCGGAGTATGAAAGAAACAGTTTCTAGCGAGGCCGGGGCGATTAGATTCTCGGCGATCTCAAAGGCGTCTTGCCCACAAACGCACAACATTGTGGCAGCCTTTAGACCTTCTTCCCTTATCTGATTTACGCGGAAGTAAGTCTCTACTCTTGCAGCGTAAGATTCCCACTTCTCCGGGTGAGAGACATCAAATTCAGCTAACCGCCCAATTTTCGCCATGATCAGGGAACAGGGTTTTCTTCAGCCGCACTCACCCTCCAGCGATGCTGTACTGGCAGGATAGACGCTGACTTCAACGCCATTGTTCCTCTTCCGGACTTCTTTGGGTGAGTCTTCAAGCTTTTCCTAGCTGTTTAGACTGAATCCCACCTTCGTCGCCAGTGTTAAGTCCGGAGAATAATGGCACTTGAAGCAATGCATTTCTAAACATGTCTTTATTCTCTGACTACAGTCAACGAACAACCCGAACAAAGGCACGCAGACCTCTATTTATACCCTCTGATCCCCGGGCAATTTCAACCAATCACATGCAGTCTTTTCCCGCCTTGCGCATGCGCGCAAGGCCGGCGCCGCTCAGTCTGGTCCCGGGCAGCTTTTGCAAATGCCCGGGACTCTTGCATCATCCCGAGCCTGCTTTTGCAGGCTCAGGACACAACAGATTACATCCCAGAATTCTGAAACAGCTGGGAAATGTTATCTCAGAACCATTGTAACATATCTTTAAAAACCCTGGAGCTCTGGGGAACTACTAGAAGATTGGAAAAGAGCTGATGTGGTTCCCATCTTCAAAAAAAGGAGAAAAAAAACGATCCAGGAAACTACACACCAATCAGCTTAACATCAATATCAGCAAGGCATTTGACAAAGTAGACCACAACCTATTTCTTGGTATGCTAGAAAAATGTGGAATAGACAGCATCACCATCAGATGGATTTGTAACTCACTGACGAACTGTACTCAATGAATAGTCCTTAATGGTACTACATCTACATGGAGGGAAGTAAGCAGTAGGATGCCACAAGATTCTGTCTTAGGCCCAGTACTCTTCAATATCTTCATCAATGACTTAGATGAAGGAATAGAAGGGGAACTCATCAAATTTGCAGATGACACTAACCTGGCAAGAATAGCCAACATCCCAGAAGACAAGCTCAGGATCCAAAAAGATCTTGACAGACTTGAACAATGGGCCCTATTCAACAACATGAAATTTAATATGGAGAAAAGCAAAGTTTTACACCTAGGCAAAATCTGGCTCAAAAACAGTGATTGTGAGAGGGAGTCCTAGTGGATGACCACTTAAATATGAGCCAGCATTGTGCAGCAGCAAACAAAAAAGCTAATACAATCCTTGATTGTATAAATAGAGGCATAGAAACAAAATCACATGAAGTATTAGTACCGCTTTATAAAGCCTTAGTCAGGCCACACCTGGAATACTGCATCCAGTTTTGGTCACATTACAAAAAAGATGTTGCGACTTTAGAAAAAGTGCATAGAAGAGCAACTAAGATGATTAAGGACCTGGAGACAAAAACACATGAAGAAAGGCTGCAGGAATGGGGTATGGCTAGTTTAGAGGGAAAAAAGGACTAGGGGGTGACACGATAGCAATATTCCAGTGTTTGAGGGGCTGTCAAAAGAAGAGGGGGACAACTTCTTTTCCAAAGCATCAGAAGGCAAGTCAAGAAACAATGGTTGGAAACTAAACAAAGAGAGAAGCAATCTGAAATTAAGGAGAAACTTCCTAACAGTGAGGACAATTAACCAATGGAACACCTTGCCTTCAGAAGTTGTAAGTGCTTCATCACTGGAGGTTTTTAAGAAAAGACTGGACAACCACCTATCTGAAATGGTATAGGATTGAGCAAGGGGTTGGAGTAGAAGATTTCCAAGGTTCCTTCCAGCTCTATTTTGATTCAGCTTGATTCCGTTAAGTTTGGGATCATCCCCACAGTGCATATTGGTACAAATGAGACTTTCTATTCTTTTGCATTCTTTCCCATGGAGAGGCACTTTTCTCCCAATCCCCCAGTTTATTGATTCAAAGGACAGGATTAAAGTTTGCCTTCTTTTGTTGAGAGGGAAAGCACCTTCCCAAGTACCTATTCCTCCCCAACCAGCCAAGGAAGGAAAGCATTTTTACATCCAGACAATTTTTGGGCTGCAGGTACACCATTTCAAAACCTGTGTATCTGAAAAATGAGCCTAACTGATTTAACTTACTGCAAGGAGATCAATAGGAAATATAGTTTTTAAAATGGCACATGTAGTTGCAATCTCAAAACTAGATAGCTGATAACAGCACTTATTTTTCCTTGCTAGTATTGATGATGAAGCTGAGGAGGAAGTTTTGATGACCAGCAGGCAGACAAACACACAGGAAAGAGGCGGGAGGTGCAGGCAGCAACCAGGCAGGTGGTGGAGTATGGGGTGAAGGAATTGAAGCAGTAGAAAACCCTGAGCAATTTTGCCTTCCTTCATTTTTTTCATTGGCTAGTGGGAAGCAAGTCAATTTGCCTGCTCTTTCCCAGAGAACTCAAAAGAGCCAGTTGTTGTTAGTAAAAGTAGCTAGATTTTGAATAGTATGTATGGCAGAAGTATGATTATCTGTGTATCCCAGGGGGAGTTCTATGTTTATAACATACTTTAGATTCTGTGTAGTACATAGTCTTTACTAAACTTTATGTGGTCTTCAGGAGACACAATATTGCCTATTCCTGCTTTGGCCAATATGTGCCATTATGCTTGTGATGCATAAGATGCCATATTTATTAAACATTTTTTATGAATTAAAGTGAGCATGGAAACATTGGTGGCAGTAATTGCCTTTTTCTAAATCTGTTTTAGCTGTAAGCCTATTAAGGAAAAGATGCTTTACCCTCCATTTTATATGAACAACTCATTGAGATGTCCTCTATATAGATTTGCCTTTGAAAATACTTGAAATTTTACTTTTTTTTAGTGAGAACTTCAAAAAGCAATCTTATAAATTTCAAGAAAGCAAAGTAAGGGAATAATGCACAACAGCAATTAGTTTGAACATCACATACCAACTGATACATTCTAAGCCTTAAGTTTCAACATAATCCCACATCCATAAATGCATAGTGTTATCCACATTGGGATGCAACCAAGGGTGGTGATGGTAAAAAGGCTGAGAAAGATGTTTTTGTAGTCGCTGTTCCTGTTTTGGAGTTGGAATTTTTCATATGGCATATATGTATATGCTTAAGGGAATCTATTGCAATCGTATTTTCTATTATATCTGAAGGCAGATATAATACCTCTAGAGCTGCTTGAGTTTACTATCTGTGATTCTTGCTTAGCTAGGAATTTGCCCATTAACAGTTTGCTTGCCATTTGCCCATTAATAGTTGTTTGTTTGCCATTTATGACCTTCCTAGGGGGGCTCCAACAAGCAAAGTCAATGGAGGAAGCCAGATAGGAGTTGTGAGCAATTAGCAGAAAGCCTGCATCTACCTTTCCTTTCCTGGAAATGTAACATGGAGGACCGGCTAGCCAGCTGGTGCAATTCTGAAGGAAATAATCCAGAATCTTATCTTCTGTGGAGAAGCCAAAAAATTGACACAAACTTTTAAACTGATAAGAGTTTACAGGTAGTCCTTGTCATTGTTAAACAAATGGATTTCCATTTGTTTAACAATCATTCAAAGTGCTGAAAAAAGTGACTTATAACTGGCTGTTGCACTTACAACCACTTGCAGCATCCCCACAATCATGTGATCAAAATTCGGGCACTTGGAAACCAGCAAGTATTTATGATTAATGCAGTGTCCTGAGGTCATCTGATTGCCATTTACAACCTTCCCTAGGGGCTTCCAGTAAGCAAAGTCAATAGGGAATTGTTTAACAGCTGCATAATTCATTTAATAAATGCGGCAAAAAGATTGTAAAGTCATGTGATTCACTTAATGATCACATTGCTTAACAATGGAAATTCCAGTCCCATTTATGGTTATAAGTCAAGGATAATGTATAATGTGTTTGCAGCTGTTTGAATGATGAAGTTAGGTTGTATTTTACTGGCTCATTTTAAAACTGTTTATATTATTTCAAATGATTTTTGATGCTTCTCTCCCAACATTCCTGATTATTGTTTGTTCCACTGATTCATCAACACATACTTTTGGATAGTGTACAGATGTAATAAACTACTACTATTACTACTTCCAATAGTTTCAGGATTTTCTTTTATTGATGAGATGTTGAATATGGATATGGCCCTTAGACCCTTAGTTTTGCCTCTGCTTTAGCAGATTTGGCTGTTGATCAGTCAACCTAACTATACTGATTGCAAACCATTGACATTTTCTTTCCTCTTACAGCAACTAAAATACATGAAGTGGCTTTTGTAGGTCATGCATGGTTTATTGTATTTATTGTAAACCAATTAGGCAAAAGCTAGAATTCAATTCTCCTTTATATAAGGTACTCAACATGCAAACTATATCCAATAATCTAAAAATAAGTTCGATTGTACCTATTACTTCTGAACAGAAATAGGAATGGCTATACACTGCTTCCAAAAAGGGAAAGAGGAACACATATCTTTTCATAATTGTATTTAATTGCAAATCTACTGGACTGAAATCTAGTAAGGATTATTGGAGGAATTGTAATAGGTGACTAACTTTTAATTATGATATTCATAAATCAGAAGTAATAGAATAACAGAGTTGGAAGGGACTTTTGAGGTCTTCTAGTCCAACCCTCAGCTCAAGCAGAAGACCCTATATCATTTCAAACAAGTGGCTGTCCAGTTTCTTCTTAAAAGCCTCCAGTGATGGAGCACCATAACCTCTAAAGGCAAGCTGTTCCACTTGTCAATTGTTCTCACTGTAGTTTTCACTGTGGTTTTCAAGATGGTAGCAACAGAGGAAGCATGGTTACATCATGGGGAGGAGAGGTATAGAGGGGAAGATAAGTCATAGAAAAAGAAAAAAAACTGAAGAAGGGAAAAGGAGAGGAAAGATTGGAGAAATTAGGAGAAAAACACCAACAAGGACAGTGGCATGCAGCGAACTTGCCTGCTGAGAGAAGCCCAGCTGCACCCAAGAGGCCTACCCAAGAGACCGGAGGCCCATTGAAGTGAGGTGAATGGAGAGGCGAATTGACTGGGAGCAGCAAAACGAACCTGCGGAGAACAAAGAGGTGAGCCGGTGAGTAACAGGGGCCAGCTACAGAGCTGAGAGGACAATCAGCTGTGGGGCTGAGAGGAGAGCTGAGTGAGGGCAGCACAATGACTGGCAGAAAACAAAGAGGCAAGCTGATGAGATAGCAGAGCAGGGAGAAGAGCCGGCTTACTACAAGCTTACTGTAGCCAGTGACCTGCCCCAGTGGAGGACTTGGAGAGGACTTGATCAGCATTCCCTCCCCAGCAAGATCAGCAGCCCTCCCCCCACTTCCTGTTAGCCTGGCAGCTCTTCCCAGCAGTCTGTCTGGCAGAGGGCAAAGGGCCTGGAACAACCCATCCAACAAAGGGAACAGGTGGCAGTGAGAAATTTGGGGTGGCAGAATTAGTGGAGGGGAGAAATGCAGCAGCAGAATCAGTGGATGGCAGAAGCGCAGCAGCAGAGACGGGCAGCACAGCAAATCTTTAAAGCTGACTGGTGGCTGAGCAGACCAGACCAGACCAGACAGTGGAGCTGAGCTGACCAGAAAGCTGAATGGCAGGCTGAGAGAGATGACCAGAGCAGAGACAAAGCCAAAAAGACCTGAGCACCGAAAGACAGAACGGAGCTGGCAGAGAAAATGACAAGAGGCAGGAGCAGCAAATGATGGAAGTGAAGGCAATATATGTTTGAGGTCCCGATAGGAAGGAAGAAAAGACCCCGATAGAGAATAAAAATAATTACAGGACAGAAAATAAAAAATAAATAAATAGGCAAATAATAAGGACAAGAGTGGAACATTAGAAATCAAGGAAGAATAGGATTAATAAAGAGACAACACTTAACAAGGCAAATCTTAAATAATAAGGTAGCGAGGAATTGGAGCTCGAAAACTTTAAAAAATATAAGGAAGAAAATGATAAATAAAACTAACATAATAGTAAGCAAATAACAAGGTAGAAAAACAAGCACAAAAAAGGCAGAAAAAAGAATAGGAAAAAATAGGCACAATTACCTAGAACAGAGAAGATAGAAACAAGACTAACAGCAAAGCAACCACCAACCACCAACATCCACCAACCAAAAAAGAGGGATTTTCAAACAACAAACTCATGGAACAGGTGACTGATATTATTGTGGTATGCAATACATGTTCCATGTATGTGCTTATGCCCAAAGAACACCCAAATTATACATGCATTAAGTGTAAACTATGTGGACTACTAGACAAATAAATAAGAGTCTAGAGGCAACTCTAGCCAAACTCCAACCTACGCGAGAAAGCTATACCCAAACAGAACCAAACAATGTACCAATAACTCCCAGAGGATTTAACCCTACTGATAAACCCTTGGAGGAAGACGAATGGAGGTATGTCACACAGAGAAGGAAACCCAATAATCAAAGAAAGAAGCAGCATACATCTAACAAAATCCTACTGCCCACTCTATCCCAACCAGAAGCAGCCCCATTAAAACCAAGCAATCTATTTCTTCCCCTAGATGGAAATACACAGACCCACAACCTTCCTCTCAGAGGAAACATGCAGACACCTAGAAAAGAGACATCATGAAATATCCCTTAAAAAGTCACATCAACAAATACACCTGAGATAAAGCATCCCAGACTGCACCCCCAAAAAGGAAGGCAAGTGTTAGTGATAGGAGATTCTATCTTCAAAGGAACGGAATCAGCCATCTGCAGACCAGACATACAGTATAACCTAGGGCATGGGTCGGCAACCCGCGGCTCCGGACACGCATGTAGCTTTTTGAGCCACCTCCTGCGGCTCCGGAGCCTCCTCCGCCATTTGTAGAGAGAGAGAGAGAGAGAGACAGAGAGGCACTTGCGCTTCTCTTCTCTTCTCTCTCTCTCTCTCTCTCTCTCTCTCTCTCTCTCTCTCTCTCTCTCTCTCTCTCTCTCTCTCTCTCTCTCATGCGGACTTGCCCCCTCACAGAGCTCCTGATTGGCCCTGTGCCCGGGTGCCCCGCCCCCTGGAAGAAGGGTGGCCAGGAAGTCTCTTTACCGGGCTGGCCCCATCCGAGGTGCACGTGGCCGGGGAGCTGCATGGAGAAGCCCCGGGATCCCCGCTGGGAGTGGGCCACCAGAGCCTCTGCTGAGCGGGCCAGCCCTCCCGCAAGCCGCGACCCCAGTTGGCCAAGCAGCAGCAGAGCCGGAGACGGAGGGTGAGTGGCAGGGGAGAGAGTGGGCTTCTAGTCTGTGGAGTGCTGCTGCAAAGCGGCCGCAAGCAGGTGGTGCGCTTCCTGGCTTACCTGTACCAGGCAGAGGGGCAGCTGAGTCGGCCACGCATCTCCCCGGTCTGGGTGGCAGTTCAGGCGGGAGCGGCAGCTAACAGGGGCAGCGGCATTGCTTCCTGGGCCATCCCCGGGTAGCCAAGCCGGCCACGCATCTTCCCCGGGCCAGGCGGCAGTCCCAGCTGGGGCAGCGGCCGGCGGGGGCATCACTTCCTGGGCCATGCCCAAGCTGCTCCCTGGGCCGCTGAGCCGGCCACGTGTTGCCCCGGGCTGGGTGGCAGTCCTGGCTGGGGCGGTGGCATTGCTTCCTGGGCCGCCCCCGGGCTGCTCCCTGGGCAGCCGAGCTGGCCATGCGCAGCCGAGCTGGCCATGCGTCACCCCAGGCCGGGCGGTACTCCTGGCTGGGGCGGAGGCCAGTGGGAGTGGCGGCCGGTGGGGGCATCGTGTCCTGGGCCATCCCCAGGCCGCTGAACCAGCCACGCGTTGCTCCAGGCCGGGCGGCAGTCCCAGCTGGGAAGGTGGCATTGCTTCCTGGGCCGTCCCCAGGCCGCTCCCTGGGCAGCCGAGACAGCCGCCCTTCTTTGGTTGTTAAGCCGATACTGCCTGTGTCCATTTCTGGTTAAGCAGGGAGAATGCTAATTGAAGAATGGGGGGGAGACAGAGAGACCCCCATCCTACTGCCAGGCTGTTGGTTGCAGGTGGATTATCTGCCAAAGAGCTGCTCGTTTGGCTGGGCCTGCAGAATGGAAGAAGCTGCCGCAAAAGGCTGAAAACTGCTCTTGTCCACAGCTATTTTCTCTGGCAGACATAACCGACATTGTCAGCCTTTGGGGTGGGGTGGGGGGCTCACGTGTGGCCTTAGCAGGAGCCCCAAAGCCCACCTTTTCCCTTCCATCAGTCCTGAGACAAAGCAGACCCCCTCTCGGCTGTCATATCTATCAGGAGCCGATGAAAAGAGGTGGATAGGGCCCAGTAATGCTGTTGAAGAGATAACATTCAGTGGAGACCCAGCCTCTCTATATATATATCTGTCTCTGTCTTTGTCTCTGTCTCTGTCTCTCTCTCTCAGGCAAGGATTTCACACTATGTTTATGAGAGAGTCACGTCTAAATGAGATCTGGATAAAGTTTTTCTCTCCGAAAGGAGAGACAGAGAAGAAAGAGAGAAGAGAAAGAGAGACGAGAGAGAGAGAGAGAGAGAGAGAGAGAGAGAGAGCGAAGAAAAAGAGAGAAAGAGGGAGAGGAAAAAGAGAGAGAGAAGAAAGAAAGAAAGAAAGAAAGAAAGAAAGAAAGAAAGAAAGAAAGAGAGGAAAGAGAAAGAGAGGGGGGAAAGGAAAGAGAGAGAGAGGAAAGAGAGGGAGAAGACAGAGAAAGAGAGAGGAAAGAGAGAGGGGGGAGAAAAGAGAGAGAAAGAGAGAGGAAAGAGAGAGAGGGAAAGGAAAGAGAGAGGGAGAGGAAAGAGAGAGAGAGGAAAGAGAGAGGGAGAGGAAAGAGAAAGAGAGAGGAAAGACAGAAAGAGAGAGAGGAAGAGGAAAGAGAGAAAGAGGGAAAGGAAAGAGAAAGAGAGGGGGAGAGGAAAGAGAGAGAGAGATGAAAGAGAGAGGGAGAGGAAAGAGAAAGAGAGAGAGGAAAGAGAGAAAGAGGGAGAGAGAGAGGAAAGAGGGAGAGAGAGGAAAGAGAGAGAAAGATTGAGAGAGGAAAGAGGGAGACGGAGAGAGGAAGTGCAAGTGCCCCCCCTCTCTCTCTCTCACACACACACACACACACAAACACACTGAGTGGTGGAAGAGGACTGGCAGACCAAGGGCAGAAAGAGGGAGAGAGAGAGAGAGAGAGAGAGACCCTTTTGACATCTAAAATGAAGATAACACAGCATATATCCTTTTTTACCTTTATGATATATATATACATATACATATACATATGTGTGTGTGTGTGTGTGTGTGTGTGTGTCTTTGGTTGTTTGGGTTTTCTCCCGCGTAAAATTGGAAGTGTCTTGGCGACGTTTCGACGAAGTCCCATTCGTCATCTTCAGGCTGGTGTCTTCAGCTTCGTGCTTCTAGGAGTAATGTGAGATCGCAGCTGTTTCTTCCTTTTAACTGCCAATGGGGTTTGAACTGATTGGGTGGGAGCTTGGCTGTGTTCTGATTGGGTGGAGGTGTGT
>NW_015386652.1:494403-522464 GCF_001527695.2 Protobothrops mucrosquamatus | reverse complement strand
ACACACCTCCACCCAATCAGAACACAGCCAAGCTCCCACCCAATCAGTTCAAACCCCATTGGCAGTTAAAAGGAAGAAACAGCTGCGATCTCACATTACTCCTAGAAGCACGAAGCTGAAGACACCAGCCTGAAGATGACGAATGGGACTTCGTCGAAACGTCGCCAAGACACTTCCAATTTTACGCGGGAGAAAACCCGAACAACCAAAGACCTACATACAAACACCCGCAAAAACCTCAGAAAACAAATATCGTACCTCTACGGGGAGGAAATCCACCATCTGACTAGGACCTATGAAAAACTTGAAGTCCAAAGAGCTTCCATTTTATGTGACCTTGCATTCCTACACAACTGCCGAGATCAAAATTTAACCCCCACATGCTTCCAATTGAAATTCCACTCCAACTCTGCAGCCACCAAACGCATCCTGAAAAGAACAGAATTGGCCCTAATCAGAAATGAACTTCACACAAAAAGATTCCTCCTAGACCACACTTCATCTCAAACTCAGCAACAAGATCCACCCCTCACTTTGGGACAAATCCAAACAACTCGCCATCTGGAGAGCCGAAACACAGACCACCCTCAAGACAGACACACACACCAACAAACTTCGAAGACTACAAGAACGCCAGAAACAAACCCCTCCTCCCTCATATCCACACATGAAACAAACAGTGCATAACATCTCAGATAGGATCCTCACCAAAGCTGAAACCAATGTCCTTTCCAAAGGATTCAACTTTGCCGTCGCTCCCAAACACATCCCCACTGAAACCATTATATGCGGAGCACAGCCAAGCTCCTTAACCAATCAGAACACACCTCCACCCAATCAGAACACAGCCAAACTCCCACCCAATCAGCTCAAACCCCACTGGCAGTTAAAAGGAAGAAACAGCTGCGATCGCACACTACTCCCAGAAGCACGAAGCTGAAGACACCAGCCTGAAGATGACGAATGGGACTTCGTCAAAACGTCGCCAAGACACTTCCAATTTTACGCAGGAGAAAACCCGAATATCCAAAGACCTACATATATATATATATATATATTCAAAGTCAGTCAATAGACGTGAGCACCAGGGAATAAATAATTTAATAATAATAATTTAAAGATAAAAGTTCTTAAGAATATTAAAAACCTTTAAAATACATAGAAATCAATAAAAGTGCCTAGCTTTCGTCGGCATCCGCTGACATCTTCAGGGCTTAGAATGTTGGTCAATGGGAAAGTCCCTTTATAGGTTTAATTAGGGCGTGTGCACGACTCTTCGATCTCGTCACTGGGCCGGTTATACTAGAATGTACTCCAGGCACTGAGTTCTTATTGGGAGTTGTCCTTCCCACACGATCCGTATCAGTGTATAAGTAATAGCAGGGGATATCCTTTCTTGGAGGTTTAGCGTGGGTAAAGCCTCTACTCCCCTTCTTTTTTGTGTAATCATGTCTTCCAATTTCCTCTCTTGTCTATTAGCCTTGTTTTCTTTTCTGCTCCCTCTAGGCTGTTCTAATACACAGCGCTGTTGTCCCCCCTCCCCTTCGCACCTCTCCTCTCTATGTTTATTGCTGTTTGTTAAGGTATTTAACCTAATCACCCTTTCTTCGGTTCGATGTCTGTATGTCAATCTCTTGGGGATTATCTTCTACTGATGTGGGTATTTCCCTATTTCTTGCCCATGACCGAGTGATCATAGCTCCAATCCGCTTTCTCCCATCCTCTTTGTTGTTAGAAGTGAGGGAAGGAGAATCAATCCTCCCCCTCCTTCCATTCACCTCCCGACCAATTCTAACCAAGCTGTCAATACAGTGATCGGGGGTTATGATTTTCTCCCTTCTTGTTTCGCTGTGGGTATCTTCAATTCTCCTATTGGCTGGCCTCCGGCTTTTTTGCTGTTTCTGGGGGGGGTGTTAGTTTCCTCAGCACAAGCCGTTTCTTCCACCTAATCCACAATTCTTTCTGATCTTGGTCTTTGAGGTCGTTTATCCATCCCGGGGAGTAGGGAGTCTCTTAAACAGGGCTCCTGCTTCCCTTGAACGTCCGTTACCTGCAGATGGTGGTGAGGGGGCAAGACTCTTTTGATGGTTTTCTCCAATGGTGCNTTCAGTAGCTTCGTGAGTTGTTTGCGATGGGGTGGGGGGTTTTCTGTACACCAGGTTCTTAAAGTCAGGTGTGCCGGGCAGAGATCAATATGCCGGTTAATAGACTCTTCATTGGACAGCCATGCCTCCTTAAGGAGGCGTCCAAATAGCTAAAAAGCATGAGCACCAAGAAATTTTACAAAACTATAAAAGTTTTAATTCAATAACACACCAAGCTTTCGTTGGCTACTGCCAACATCGTCAGGGTACATTCTAGTCGATGGGGAAGCTCCTTTTATAAATGGGACGCCGTCTGCACCCGGCTCCTAGATCGCGTCACGGGTCCTGATCGGCCAATCTGCACTTTGGTCGTGCTTTGTATATCATTGCCTGCTTTTTCTCTACTTTTCTTAGATGTGTGTGCATTATTGCCCCTCCCTCCCTCCTCGTATAGCAAAAGCTTGGTGTGTTATTGAATTAAAACTTTTATAGTTTTGTAAAATTTCCTGGTGCTCGTGCTTTTTAGCTATTTGGATATGAATAGACCCAGGAATATATATATTCAATAACACAACCTTCAATCTCCGGGAGAGGTATAAACTAGTTGTTTATTGCTAAAAAGATATTTAAAAACAATAAAAAAAACTATTTACAATGTTAAAGGAAGCAACTTAGCTTTCGCTGGTCCCCTGCCAGCGTCCTCAGAGTGAAGCTCAGGGAGTGGGGAGATTCTTTTTATACACCTTGCTGGTCTAACTGCTTACTTGTTGCCCGTATGATAGGGCCATCCTTCCTGATTAACTGTAATTGCCTTGGTTGTCCCGCCTTCTCTTTTTTGCACTCCAATTCCACACTTTTCCCCTCTCTCATCTTTGTCAATCTCCTCCCTCCCAGCACCATTGCTGCCAATGTGCTCTCTAACCGCTCCCTCCTGCTCATTCCAGGCTGCGCATTCAGATCCAGTGTTCCAAAAGTCTTGCCATCAGCGCTCCCTTCCTTTCTAGCCCGTTGGTCTACACGCTGTTCCTGTCTTCCGTCATCCATTCCTGTCAGTCTTTTTTCCTCCGATTTCCCTATTCACTATTCACATCCATCCCACAAGAACTGGCTGTCTCAACAATAAATGATTTATTACAACTAAAGGGATTGCGAAGTCAGGGTTCCCTTAGGATGGAGGACGTTGTCAAGTTATTACAATTATGCCTGAAAACACACCATGTTCCAGGACACAATATATGAGCAGATTTAAGGGCACGCCGATGGGATCTCCCATTTCGGGGATCATCGCTGAGGCGGTCCTACAGTGCCTGGAGGCTAAGGCAATGGCTGACTACCAACCGGAATTTTGGGCCAGATATGTGGATGACACATTCGCCATTATCAAACGAACGAAAAAAACTGCCGTTATGGAAAGATTGAACGCAATATTCCCGCAATTCACGGCGGAGGAGGAAGCCAATGGCAGTTTGGCCTTCCTGGACGTGTTGGTCACACGCCAAACCAATGGTGCCCTCCACACGACGGTATATAGGAAAGCAACTCACACCAATAGGATGCTGCATTACACGAGTAACCATCCAGCAGCCCATAAGATCGCATGCGTTAGGATGTTATTTGCACACATAGACACGCACTGTAACACTAAAAAGGCCAAGCAAGTGGAACGTGCCCACCTCCATCAGGTGTTTAGGTGGAACGGCTACCCAACCAGCTTCACCAGAAGATACAGCAAACGCCAAGAACCCCACAGGGCACCAGATGACCCAAGGACAACATCCTGGACAACGATAACGTATGTCCAGGGAGTAT
Source organism: Protobothrops mucrosquamatus (assembly GCF_001527695.2). NCBI lineage: Eukaryota > Metazoa > Chordata > Lepidosauria > Squamata > Viperidae > Protobothrops > Protobothrops mucrosquamatus. Next base: position 518,571 of record NW_015386652.1, on the reverse strand, counting down.
CAGAGGCAACAGCGCGCATATTGGCGCCTTATAACATCAAAGTGGCTCACCGACCTGGCCAAACACTTCGGATGAAAGCGATGCGTACCAAGGAACCGCTACCAAAGGAAGAAAAGTCATCGATCGTATACAGGGTACACTGCAAGGATTGCCAATGTAACTATATGGGGGAGACAGCCAAATGGATAAAAACCAGATTACATGAACACAGATTGGCCCTCAGAAGGCAGGAGCAGTATTCCCAAATATGGACGCATATGGTTAAGAATGGGCATTCATTCAATTTCAAGGGAGCAGAAGCCATCGCCCAGGATGCCTCCAAAGGAGGACGCCTGCTGAAGGAGGCCCGGCTCTCCAACATGGATTCAATCAATCGATGCATAGAATTGCCCCCGGCATACCAGACATTAAAAATACACGAGGAGCAAGTCAGGATGCGGATGGCGCTTACCAGAGGCAGAACCAGAACCGGGGAAGGCAGTCATCGCATGGCTAGGCAAAGAAAGGATTTGGAGGGAATAGGGACGATAGGTATGGATGGTGAAATATTGGAACCCCGGATGGATGGTTGGGGTGAAAAGGAGGGAGGAAGTGAGCATGGGGAATGGTTGATGCTGCTGGATCCGGGAGTGCAGTCTAGGGTGACAACTGAGGGAGAGGGAGGGCGAGTGAGGGGCACACCTCCAATGGCAACATCAGGAAGGATAGGGGAAACAAGGAGGAGAAGGGATGAATCTGAGGTTGGATTAGCGAGCAGACCAGCTGACCACGGACAGACAGGGTGGGGTGGTAGGATGCGTCAGGGGGAATTGGAAGCAACAGAGTTGGTAAGGACAGAGCGTGGAAAGCTGGAGGTGCGTTCGGATCAGTATCAGCAGGGGGGAGGTGACAATGAGGGGGCATTAGGAATGCCCGACCTGACCGTACGACCCAAAACAGGTAGGACAGGGATACCAAAAAAGATAGGATTAGCCAAGAGGGGGAAGGAGGGAGAAAGTGGTAAAAAAGGGGGGGAGGTTAGACTTAAAGATAGTCCAACTGACCATAGGCAGATGGGGCAGAGAGACGGGACATGATCATGCGCACGCACGGCCAGGTGTGAAAGAAAATTGGGGGAGATAAGGCTAACAAGGATGAGAGGGGCTAAGCCTAAGAGCAAGCCAATAGGCATCCCCACCGGTCGTGGGCAGACGGAGCAGAAGGATGAGGCACGATGGAGCGTGCGCACACCTGGGGGTGGAGGGAAATCGGAGGAAAAAAGACTGACAGGAATGGATGACGGAAGACAGGAACAGCGTGTAGACCAATGGGCTAGAAAGGAAGGGAGCGCTGATGGCAAGCCTTTTGGAACACTGCATCTGAATGCGCAGCCTGGAATGAGCAGGAGGGAACGGTTAGAGAGCACACCTGCAGCAATGGTGCTGGGAGGGAGGAGATTGACAAGGATGAGAGAGGGGAAAAGTGTGGAATTGGAGTGCAAAAAAGAGAAGGCGGGACAACCAAGGCAATTACAGTTAATCAGGAAGGATGGCCCTATCACACAGGCAATGAGTAAGCAGTTAGACCAGCAAGGTGTATAAAAAGAATCTCCCCACCCCCTGAGCTTCACTCTGAGGACGCTGGCAGGGGACCAGCGAAAGCTAAGTTGTTTCTTTTAACATTGTAAATAGTTTTTTTTATTGTTTTTAAATATCTTTTTAGCAATAAACAACTAGTTTATACCTCTCCCGGAGACTGAAGGTTGTGTTATTGAACAAATATGCCTGGGATTCGAATTTTTGCAGCTATTAAGGACATATATATAGGTTTAGATGTCAAAAGGGTTTTGTGGCTCCTAGTGTTTTGTTTTCTGTGGGTAACGGGTCCAAGTGGCTCTTTAAGTGTTTTGGGTTGCCTACCCCTGATCTAGTGAGATATGTTGTCTCCCTGGAGCAAAAATCAAAGAAGTGGCTGAGAACCTAACCAAAATAATTAGGCCCACAGATTACTACCCTTTCCTCCTGCTTCACATTGGGACAAATGACACAACAAAGAACCTGAGTACAATATTGAGAGATTATAAGCAACTAGGCAATAATGTTAAGGAGCTAGGAGCACATGTTGAGTTCTCATTAGTACACCCAATGAAATGTCAACACCCATTGAGGGAAAAAAGAATTCTAGAAATAAACCAGTGGCTAAAGGGTTAGTGTCGCTAAGAAAACTTTGGTTTCCTGAACCAAGGATTGCATTACCTACAGGAAGGAACCCTAAACTAAACTTGAGAGGGAAGGGTGACAAATCTTTAGAATCTCTAGAACACAAAATTAATCATAAATCCCAAGAAAACAAACAATGAGGTAGAGAGTGATGAGAAAAAAGAAAAACTCAAACAACAATTAGGAGATGCAGGAAACATACTCATAGATAGGCATAAAAGTCTTAATTGCTTATATACAAATGCTCAAAGCTTGGGGAACAAACAGGGTGAACTGGAAGCAATAGCACAAGGGTAGATATGACATATTTGCCATTACTGAAACCTGGTGGGACGAAACCCATGACTGAAATATACTGATGGATGGATACAAATTGCTCAAACAAAACAGATCGACAAAAAGAGGAGGAGGAGTTGCACTATATATAAGAGAATACTACATATGTACAGAAATGCACATGATCAAAGATAAAACCCTTTCAGAATGTATATGAGTCAATATAAAAGGGAAAAAAGTGACTTTGTCGTAGGTGTATATTACAGGCCACCCAACCAATCAAAAGAAATAGGCCAACGAGTTAATAAACATATGTAGGAAGCATACCACAGTAGTAGTGGGAGACTTCAACTACCCAGATATCAACTGGGAGACAAACTCTGCAGAAAGTGGAAGTCAAACAGATTCCTAATCATCTTAGCCAACCACTTTGTCATCCAAAAGGTAGAGGAGGGAACTAGAAGTAAAGCTATATTGGACCTAATTCTTACTAACAGAGAAGAAGCAATAGAGGGAGTTGAAGTTGCTGGAACCTTGGGTGAAAGTGACCATGTTATACTGGAATTCAATATAACGCAAACACAAGCGATATAAAACTTTAAAAGAGCTGATATTAACAAACTCAGAGAGAACCTAGAAAAGATTCCATGGATGAAAATCGTAAAGGGGAAAACAACTCAGGAAGCATGGGAAACTCTGAAAAATGCAATCATAAAAGCCCAGTCCAGCACAATACCACTGAAAAATGAAAACAAGAAATGCAAGAAGAAACAGCATGCCTGCACAAAGATCTCTCTGACAAACTAAAAGACAAAAAGGACAAGTACAAAAAATGGAAAGAGCATAACTAAGGCTGATTGTCAGCAGAGAGCCAGACCATGCAAAGATGAAATCAGGAAAGCAAAGGCTCATAATGAACGAAGACTTGCAACAGAAATCAAGGACGATAAAAAACATATTAAAAACAAGAAAAAAGTCAAGGAAACCGTAGGTCCACTAAGGAGAGAAGATGGCAAGGAAGTAACAGGCAGTAGGGAGAAAGCAGAGCTGCTTAACTCATTCTTTGCATCAGATGTCATGGTTCCAGTAGATGAAACCATTTAAAAGAACTTCAAGGCAAGGATTTCTTCCTTGAAGAACATTTTATTTAGAAAACAAGATATCGGCACATATATAGGTGAACCCAAGACTAAACTCCCCTCCCTTGGGCTACAAAGTAACAAGTTGCAATTTCCACCACAAATTGCTGACATAAATCACATTCAGGATTATTTCAAAACACGGGCTCTCCTCCCTGCTTTTCAGCCCGCCAAAACTATTATCAGAACTGACCTTGATTCTCACACAGAAATATTGTTATGGCTAACTGAGAAACTTAACATCCCCCCTCTTCCTCCTTCATTTAAAATCTCTAAACTAAAATGTGGCAACAAAGACAAAATTAAAAATGGCTTCAGTTCAGTTTGTCACAGTGTTGACATTCGACTCCCCTTAAAAGAAAGGAGAAATCCTGCAAATCAAACAAGAATAAAAGTTAGGAATCCCCCCTTGGTTTGTTTGGATGTTTATCATAAAATTTACGTATGACCTATCAGCTTTCACATCAGTACACTTCACCCAGATAGCTTCTGATAATGGATATCCCTTCCACTGCACTAAATATTGCAATTTCCCTTTATACAATCTAGCATCAAGAATACTCTTCACTTTGTAATGAATCTCTCCAGCTACCATAAGCGGGCCAGGTGCTTTCTTGGGAGGGGGTCTTAGAGTAGCATCTCTGAAAGGCTTCAACAAATTGCAGTGAAATACTTGATGGATCTTTTCTAAAAGTCAAGGGAGTTTTAGTTCCACAGTCACTGGGTTTAAAATCAGCACTATGGGAAAAGGTCCCAGGTATTTTGGCCCCAATTTTTTGCTAGGTAATTTGAGTCTTAAATATTTTGTAAAAACATAAACTTTCTCTCCCATACAAAATGACTTTTGAGGTGCCCTTTTCTTGTCAGCTTGTTTTTGTAAGTCTCTGAGGCTTTTTTCAAAATTTTCTTTGCATTGTCCCACACCTCCTTCCAAGCGGACACCCATTGATTTAAAGTCTGAGATGCAGGTGGTTCCTGCGGGGTATTCAGACATCTTGGATGAAATCCCTCCTTATGGCTATTTTAAATGGCATAAATCTGGTGCTGCTGTGTACAGTGTTGTTATAAGCTACCTCAGCAAAAGGGAGGAGATCAGTCCAATTTGTCTGTTGGTAATCCACGTAGCATCTAAGATATTGTTCTACCATTGCATTCACTTTTTCAGCCGCCCCATTCATAGACGGGTGAAAAGCTGATGACAGTTCTTGCATAGAACCAATTAATTTTAGAAAGTCCCTCCAGAACCTGGCTGTAAACTGCACCCCTGTCGGAAATTATTTGCTTTGGTGCACCATGTAGTCTGTAAATATGCTTAAGGAACAACCTAGCCAATTTCTGGGCAGAAGGGAGGCCTGAGCAGGCAATAAAATGAGCCTACTTTGAAAATAGATCAATCCACATTAAAAGAAGATAATTATGAAAGACTACTGAAACAAATTAAAATAGACTTGGAAAAGTGGAAAAATCTTCAATTGTCATTGTTAGGAAGAATCGCCACTGTGAAGATGAATATTTTACTGAAACTACTCTTCCTATTTCAAACAGCCCCTGTAAAACTGGGCAAGAAATTTTTTAACGCTTTAAATGTAACAATATTGAGATTTATATGGCAAGGGAAGAAAGCACGAATTAAAACCAAAATGTTACAAGAATCTAAAGATAGTGGGGGTTTTGGACTTCCAGACTGGAGACTTTATTATCAAGCAGCTATCCTACTTTGGCTCAAAGAATGGATTACATTGAGAAATAAAAGACTTCTTTATCTAGAGGGACATGACTTACAATTGGGTTGGCATGCATTCCTGTGGTACGGGAAAACAAAGTACATAAATATTTTCAAAACCACACTATAAGGAATGTGCTGCTTACAGAGTGGGAAAGAATTAAACATAAAATTTATACTAAAATACCAGAATGGCTTTCAATAATGGAAGCGTTTGCTTACCCAAATTTAATTAACTATGATAAACTTGATAAAGACATTTTGGACAAGGACAGAAAACTTAAAGACAGGCATGTTCTCCAACAAGGCATTGACTTAACATGGTGGTCGTATTTGCAAATCCAAACAAGATATGAAAAAGATGTAAAATCAATGGGATTTTACAAAGAACAGATACAACTTGATAAAATACTTTTGAAAACAGATGAAAATTTGATTAAGAAACTTTATAAATTTCTTCTAAATTGGAAGATGGAAGAAGAACAAGTAAAAGAAACAATGATAGTGTGGGCAATTTTTTGGGATATTCTATAGATTTAGAAGATTGGCAAAAGCTTTGGACAGAAATATTAAACTTACTAAAGCAGTTTCATACAAAGAAAATTTATATAAAATGTTTTATAGATGGCATATGACACCAGTCAGATTAGCGAAAATGTTTAAAAATGTATCAAATAATTGCTGGAAATGTAAACACAAACCAGGCACTTACTATCATTTCTGGTGGGTATGCCCTTACGCAAAGAAATTTTGGTTTAAGATTCACATATGGTTGGAAAAGATGACAAAATACAAACAGAATTTAAACCAGAATTGTTCTTGCTAGGAATATTTGGACTTAATTATGGAAAAGAGAATGAATATTTAATATTACATGTACTGACAGCCGCGAGAATAGCATTTGCCCAATTTTGGAAAAGTGAGAATTTACCATCTGACCAAATTATAAAAATCTTAGAATGTGCAGAAATGGACAGACTAACGTTAGAGATTAAAGAGAAAGAAGACTCAGTTTATTTTAAAACATGGGAAAAATTCTATCAATGGTTAACAATACGAGCTAGTGAGAAAGGAATGTGAAACTTAATGGGCTGAATGAGACTTATTGATTAACTATTACCTTCATGATTATTGCTATTTTAGTGATTATAAGTGTTTAATACTATATTAACTACTGTTATTTAATATTTGTACCCGGACGATAGTCTGCTTGCTAAAGTGTTGAATGACTACTGTACCTACACTCTTTTTCCCAACACTACCTAATACCCATACCAACCCTATCCCCAACCCTAACCCTTTCCTACCTTTATAAAACCTAATAAAATTTAATAATAAAAAAAGAAAATAGATCAATCACAGTCCATATTACCGTATTTCCTCTACTCTCAAGTTCTGCATTTGGCAGACTGCGGACTAACGTGTGGGACCACCGTGGAATAAGCCTTGCTACTAAGCTTAAAGTTTACCAGGCAGCAGTGCTAACTACCCTAATGTATGCTAGTGAGACCTGGACAGTGTACAGGAGGCACGTCAGGCAACTGAATTACTTCCACATGACTTGCCTTCGCAGAATTCTGAGGATCCGGTGGCAGGATAAGATACCAGATACAGATGTCCNGACCTGACCTAGGGTGGATTTTATACTGGGTTTTTTAGGAATTTGGAAGACACAACTTTAAATTTGGTTTAATTCGGTTTTAAGGGGGGGATTGTATATATGCTTTGGTTTTAAATATGTTGTGCGCCGCCCTGAGTCCCGCTGGGAGAAGGGCGGCATATAAATTAAATTAAATAAATAAATAAATAAATAAATAAATAAATAAATAAGTAGTAGTACTGCTTTATAAAGCCTTACTAAGACCACACTTGGAATACTGCATCCAGTTCTGGTCACCGCAATATAAAAAAGATGTTGAGACTCTGGAAAGAGTGCAGAGAAGAGCAATGAAGATGCTTAGGGGCCTGGAGGCTAAAACATATGAAGAACAGTTGCAAGAACTGAGCATGGCTAGTCTAGTGAAGAGAAAGACTAGGGGTGACATGATAGCAGTGTTCCAATATTTGAGGGGCTGCCACAAAGAAGAGGGGTTCAACCTATTTTCCAAAGCACTAGAAGGCAAGACAAGAAACAATGGATGGAAACTAATCAAGGAGAGAAGCAACCTAGAACTAAGGAGAAATTTCCTAACAGTGAGAACAATTAACCAGTGGAACGACTTGCTTCCAAAAGTTGTGGGTGCTCCATCACTGGAGGCTTTTAAGAAGAGACTGGACAGCCATTTGTCTGAAATGGTATAGGGTCTCCTGCTTAAGCAGGGGTTTGGACTAGAAGACCCCCAAGGTCCCTTCCAACTCTGTTATTCTGTTATTCAGTTTGTTCTGCTAATTCTGGGAGTTGACATCCATACAGCTTAAAGTTGCTGAGACTGAGAAACACTGCCATACATAATATACAGTCCCTGGAACTAAAACAACTGGCAAGTGTTGGCTAAAGGAATTTCAGAAGTTGCAGTCCCAGCTCATCTGGAGGATTTAGAAAATATGAGACAATTACACTAACCCCAAAGACTCTATTGAAGGAGGCTTTGCCATTTTTTAGCCAGCTAATGAGAATTAGCTAGCCACACATTTTTAAAAAAGATCCTCTGCAATACAAACAAGTTTTGTACTGCCCCTCCGCCAAATAAAATCTCTGATGGAGTACTGCAGGCATTTGCATGGAACTGCAGTCTGCATGCAATCAACTGCAATTATTAATCTTTCTGTTTCTTTTAAGAAAGGAGTACTCTCAGATGTCTATCCAATTCTAAGGCATATTTACTCCATTTTCATGGGGATGATGAAAGGGTAGTTTTTGTTTTGAGTTTAATCCCTTTTCCTTTCCTCACTTTTCTGAAGTGGCTGCCATTTTTCCTTCTTCCCTGCCACCTAGTCAGTGATGTAGCTGAATTTCTGAGGATTAAGAAAATAATGGCTAGGTTATCAAACTTCTTTTTTTGTGTGAAAGTTTTTTTATTAGTTTTTTATTTCATACATTCAGTAATAATTTTTCAACCAAGGTGCTGTCTGAGTTTACATTCACTAATACATATTTAATTCCTAATCCTTTATTCTTTCCTCTAGCCATCGATAAAATAAGTCCCAAGTTTGATAATATTCCGTTTCTTCTTTTTCTTTCAGTCTCATAGTCAGTCTGTCCATCTTTGTGCATTCTAGTATTTTTTTGATTATTTCTTCATCTGATGGTATTCCTTCATTTTTCCAGTATTGCGCAAATATAATTCTTGCCGCTGTTGTGACATGCAAAGTCAAGTATAAGCTTTTTTTATTAGTCTTTTCTGGCATTATACCTAATAGAAAAAGTTCAGGTTTAAAATCTACATGTTCTCCCAACATCCTTTCTAGCCAGGTATGTATCTTTTTCCAATAACTCTTTGTCACATGTCTACCAAACATGACAATACGTGCCTGACTTATGTTTACATTTCCAACATCTATCTGACATGTTTTTAAACATTTTTGCTAATCTTGCTGGTGGCAAGTGCCATCTATAGAACATTTTATATAAATTTTCTTTATAAGAAGTTGACATTGTCAGTTTGTAATTCCTTTCCCATAGATTTTGCCATTTTTCTAATTCTATATTATATCCAACATTTTTCACGCATCTTATTGTTTCTTTAACTTGTTCGCTTTCCATTTTCAAAGCTTAAAGTTTACCAGGCAGCAGTGCTAACTACCCTAATGTATGCTAGTGAGACCTGGACAGTGTACAGGAGGCACGTCAGGCAATTGAATTACTTCCACATGACTTGCCTTCGCAGAATTCTGAGGATTCGGTGGCAGGATAAGATACCAGATACAGATGTCCTCTCCAGAGCAGGCCTATCATCAGTTTACACTCTGTTGATGAAAGCCCAGATGCGCTGGGCAGGCCACGTTGTAAGGATGCCAGATCATCGCATCCCTAAACAGCTCTTCTATGGTGAGCTGTCTCAAGGAAAAGCGATCGCATGGGGGACAAAAGAAGCGATACAAAGACACGCTGAAAGCATCTCTCAAGTCCCTGGATATCGACACCATCTCTTGGGAATTTTTGGCGCATGATCAACCGACATGGCGTACCCTGGTTTACCAGGGTTGCCAGACAGAAGGACAATCTTGGCACAAGAGAAGCGAGCACTCCATAAAGCCAGAGCTGCAAATGCTGAAGCAATAGTGTCCACATTTCTCTGTTCAGTATGTGGCAAAACATTCCGTGCTAACATCAGTCTCATCAGCCATCTACGGACATACCGCTGATGGCCCATAATCCATAAGATGTCAAGGTCTTCATCAAAATCGATGGACAAACAACATAATAGAAAATTATACATTTTCTTAGTTTCTCATCAGAAGTTAACAATGTCTTATCAAACACAGTTTGTTCCTTGTAAAATCCATATCTAGCTTGTATTTGTAAATGTGCCCACCATGATAGATTGATACCCTGATTTTCCATTTCTTGTTTAGATTTTAAATTACCTTCAGAGATTAGAATATCTCTATATGCCCAGATTTTTTCAAAGTTCACTAAATTTGGGTGTACAAATGCTTCCATTGTTGACAACCACCCTGGAATTTTTAAATAAATTTTACTTTTTATTTTTTCCCATGTTGTTAATAATGCATTTCTTATATAATGATTTTGGAAATATTTATGAACTTTATTTTTCCCATAAGATAAGATAACCTTTATTGTCATTTTTATACTGTGGGCACAATGGCACACATCAAAAATGAAATTTAGTTGCCCGCTCTCAAAGTGAAACATATACATGACACACACCTAAACATACTATGAACAACATATGTATAGACCCACATCCCTATATATGTTCTGTCCCCATCTGACACACGCACCCAAACAGCCAGCCGAGGGTTAAATAACTTCTCCACACTCCACGCCACTGATAAGAAACTTGGCAGCAGCTCCGTAGCTGCCTGCCAAGAACTTTTACTCAGATAACACAGAAACAAAAAACAATACACACAGTTTGAAATTAAAGCCACAGCAAAGTACTTCGCCAGAGATTTAGCTTTGTCCATCACAGAGTCCGAATGGCCACCACCTCCCTTTTATAGCCTGTGGGGTGTGGTCCAGTGACTCAGCTTAATCTCTGGCACGCCTCCTTTTCTGCTGCGCACGTTTGTCTCGCCTACGCTGGCGTGGATCCAGCCACAACGTATCTTCATCATTATCCGAAACACCTGGCTCCTAGCCAATCTCAGAAACACCTGGCTCCTGGTCAATCTCTTCTCCATCGGGAGACACCTGAGGCATTGCCAGAGAGGAGGGTCCTGGAGAGGGAGGCCTGGCCATCTCCTCTCCTTCATGTTCGGAGCCTTCTTCCTCCGATAAGAGGGGCTCACAAGATGGAGCCACAACACTATCCCCCACCGCAGGGCCCTTCCCCTGGGTCTGCCGGTCGGGATGTGGTCGGGAGGGGAACCGATCGTGAAAGTCCTGTACCAGGTCAGGGGCCTGAACGGAAGAAGCGTCCACCCAGCTGAAATCCTCGGGGCCATATCCCTTCCAGGCGATGAGGTATTGGAAGCGCCCCTTCAGCCAACGGGAGTCCCGGATACTGTCCACCTCGTACGTCGAGGTGTCATCCTCATCGGCTGCGGCTGGGGGGGCAGGCTTCGTCAGACGTCGGAAATGGCTCGCTGGGGCCTCAGGGACCAGGAGGGACCGATGGAAAACGGGGTGGATCCGCATGGAGCATGGTAGAGTCAACCGGTAGGCCACCGGGCTGATGACTGCCTCGACGGGGAAGGGACCGATAAAATGATGGTCCAGTTTCTTCACCGGCCGGTCCGTGGGGAGGTGTTTCGTGGACAGCCACACCTGATCTCCGACTTCCAGCGGTGGCGTTGCCCATCGGGAGCGGTCGGCGACCCGTTTATAGTCCTCTTTCGCCCGGATCAGCTGCCGCCGCACCAGTTGCTGCACCGCCTGCAGCTCCGAGAGGAAGTCCTGGGTCTCGGGAACAGGGGAATCCGAGATTGACAACGGGAAAAGCCGTGGATGGTATCCGATGTTGGCATGGAACGGGGTCATCTGGGTGGAGGTGTGTTGGGAGTTGTTGAAGGCGAACTCCGCCAGGGGAAGGTACTTGGCCCAGTTGTCCTGCTACTGGTTGACGAAACAGCGGAGGTACTGCTCCAGGATGCCGATGACCTTTGTGCCCCCGTCAGTCTCCGGATGGTGCGACGACGACAGGCACACCTGCACCTCCAACGTGGCCATTAGGATTTTCCAGAAGCGGGCCGTGAACTGGGCCCCGCGGTCCGACACCACCCTGTCCGGCAGGCCATGGAGGCGAAAGATGTGCTGCAGGAACAGACGGGCCGTGGTGCGGGCCGATGGCAGTCCGCGGCATGGGATGAAATGGGCCATCTTGGTGAGCATGTCCACCACCACAAGGACGGTCGTGAACATGGCGGACAGTGGTAGATCTGTTAGGAAGTCCATGGAGATGGCACCCCACGGTCTCTCCGGTGTCGGCAGTGGCTGGAGGAGTCCAGGAGGTGGGCCGGACGCGGGTTTGGCCTGTCGGCACATCGCACAGGACGTCACGTACGCGTGCACGTCATGCCATACCCGAGGCCACCAAAAAGTCCACGTCACCAAGTGCAATGTCTTAAAGAGGCCGAAGTGTCCCGCCGCGGGGTTGTCATGGCACTGGTTCATGACGAGGGCTCGGAGTGGACTCGTGGACACGTACAGCCGGCCCCGGTGTTTCAGCAAGCCTTCCTCCAAGGTCCAGGGGGATGCTGGGCCGACTTCCGCTTTCTGCTGCTGCGACCAGTCATCACGGCGCTGCGCATCCAGCACCTGAGCCCGCAGATCCGCCGGTTCCTGGACCGCGGCCAAGGATTCTGCTGGCAGCACCGTCCGTGGGGGGAGTCCTTGGGGCAGAAGTATTCCGGCTTGCGGGACAGCGCGTCCGCCCTCTGGTTGAGGTTGCTCGAAACATACGTGACGTGGAAGTTGAACCGGGCGAAAAAAAACGACCACCGGATCTGCCACTGGTTCAACTTCCTGGCCGTGGTGAGGTGCTCTAGGTTCCGATGGTCTGTCCGCACCTCCACCTGGTGTCGGGCCCCCTCAAGGTGATGCCGCCAAGCCTCGAACGCGGCCTTGATAGCCAGCAACTCCTTTTCCCAGATGGTGTAGTTGCGCTCGGAAGGATTGAGTTTCCGGGAGTAATAAGCGCAGGGAAAAAGAGTGCCGCCATCCACCGGGGCCTGTAGCAGTACCGCTCCAATCGCCACATNCGCTGATGGCTCATAATCCATAAGATGTCAAGGTCTTCATCAAAATCGATGGACGAACAACAACACTCTCAAGTAATTCAATGATAAAATTCATAGCGATCTCTTCCCATGGTTGGGAAGGATCCGAAACAGGCTGCAATAGCCCAGGAGGTTTTCCTGGGATTCTTTTCATGGTAGCACAGACTGCACAGCTTTTTACATGGTTCTCCACATCCTTCTTTAAGCCTGGCCACCAAAATTGCAAAACCCTCTCATGATTCTTTTGTAGGAGCCACATCACTAGCATCGGTTTGAATTACAAATTGCCCTTCAGGATGGGGGTGTTTTAGAATTGGCTCAGCAGCAAACAGTCTTTTTAAATTCTCAAAAGCAGTCTGGCATTCTAACGACCAGTGCAGAGGCTTACCTGGATGTAGTTTTCCCCCATCTTTACCGGTTTTCTTTCTTTCTTTCTTTTTAATACAAGTTTTATTAATTTTTCAAATTTTTACATCCAAGTAATCAGGAAGCAGCGTGGTGATAGGGTAATCAATAGTCCAATAACACAATCATTCATGTATATATCAGGTTACATCAATAACGGTTCCCTCTCTATTTCCCACAAGTATTATATCATATTCATATTAATAAATTTCTAACTAAAGCTCAGTCAATCAATACATTTGTCAATAACATTTTGGTTATACATATCCAAATCCTGTTTTAAGGTTTTACTTAATTCTAATTATCATATTTTAATTTAGCCTTTTATAACCAATGTTAAGCTTCGGATAACCTTAATTATAAGATAATTAACGTTACTAAAATACACATATTCCAGAATTTACTGTAGCTTTTTACTTTAACGGATATATTCTGTTTCTCATTCTAGTAACTCTTCATTTATTAACAAAATGTCCTTCATTGTCACAAATCTATTTCCATATAAAATTTAAGGCTATAATCTAACAGTTAGTTTTGATTCCCATTATAAATCTAAATCCTAAATATTAAATCAATCATTGTCTCTAAAAGCTGTTTAACCCATTAGATGGATTTCTACATCCCATTTTTAAATCTAACTCTGGCTTTCTTTTTGTGCCAGGCCGGTTTCCATGCCAGTGCCTTTAAAACCTCAGATGTGTCTCCCTTCATTCCCACACCTATTGTTTGAGTCAAGGGAGAACATCCAGTTATCAATCTTTCAAAAGAACTGGCTCCTTTATAGTTCTTAGGTTGTTGCCCTAGTAGTTCAAATCTCCATGTTTGGTTTGACATGTTTATCATCAGTTCAGTCTAGTCCTCTTCTTCTTCTTGGAGTTCCGTCTGGGTAGAATAAAAGGTCATATCCGGTGTTGTAGTTGCTGTTTGGTTATCTAAATTATCTAAATTGTCAATGTAGTGTGTTTGTTGATCAATTCCTATTGCTTTTGGAGTTACAGGTATTGTATTTAAAGTCAGTGTTTGAATATCAAAGTTCCCAGTAAAGTGTTGTTGTGTGGCATCCTCTTTGATGTTAAATTGTTCCTTTTCTGTTATTTTTTGATTTGTAAGTTGGTCAGTTGGAGGCTGAGGTTCAATTTGCAATTTTATGAAAATATCCTTGGCTTTCACTCTTAAGTTCATTAGCTCAATGGCTTCAAGGATTTTTTCCAAGGATAAGTTTATAGTTAAGTTGTGGATAACTCCATTTCCATGGTGATTAGAGATAGTCGTTTAGTGGAGGCTATGTTTAGTAAGAGTCAGGCAATGTCCACCTCCACACCTTGTAAAAGTTATTGTCACCACCCAGCTGTTTCCACTTCTTATCTTTTTTGATAATATGAAGGGCAAGTCAAAGTAGTCAACAGACACAATTGAAGAAAAAATTTCAATTGCTATGCCAGGTTTTGCCATATGATGTCCCCAGCAGACCACAAAATCTTTTCCTAGATGCCAAATAGCCTTTTATTCAGTCAAAAAAACAAAAGAAAAAAGATATTTTCCAAAATTAATAGTTAAAGAAGATGTTAGGTCTCTATAATAAGAAGTTTTGGGACCCCAAGGTATCCACAAGATAAAAATCCAGTTATTTAGTTATAGAAGTTAGTTGTTTTTTCATTTTCTTTCCAGAGTTTAAATTCCCAAGTATGCAAATGCCGCTGAATTGAGAACGGGGAAAAAATTTCAAGGAGTTTTCACAGGAAAGTAGTTAGGGTAAAAGAGAGGTAAAGAAGGGTCTCACCCAAATCCTCCATGGTGCTTCTTTGTGTTTAGTTGTTGTTTTGGCTTTCGGCTGGTGCGACTTGATGATCGACCATGTTAATGGCCGATCTTTCCTTTGTCGGTCCTTAGGAGCTGCCTCAGATCAAACGAAGGGGCTGCCGCCCCTCGCGATCTAACGAGGGTCCTCCTCAATGGTGGTCGTCCCTCCAGGGCAACTTTCGACCCTTTCCAGGGTCTTCCGACGGAGAGAAACCGAGCGGCAGAGAGAAAGCTCTCATCGTGCATCCGAAGGTGTCGTGATCCAGAACTGGAAGCCTTTACTGGTTTTCATTAGTTCAGTAAGGGGCAAAGCAATCCCAGCAAATGAAGGGATGAACTGATGATAGAAATTAGCAAATCCAAGGAAGCTTTGGAGTTGTTTCCGAGTCTTTGGGGGCTGCCATTCTATCACAGCTTTCACCTTAGTTGGATCCATTTCGATGCCTTCATTGAAAATTCTATAGCCCAGATAATCTAAACGTGTCTGATGGAATTTGCATTTTGAGAGTTTGGCATAAAGCTTAGCATTCAGCAGTTTTTTCAGTACCTCTCGCACTAAGTTTATATGCTCTGCCATAGTCTCTGTATACATTAAGATGTCATCAAGATACACCAAAACCCCTTTGTATAAATGTTCGTGTAGCACCTGGTTAATCAGTTGCATGAACATGGCAGGAGCTCCTTGTAATCCAAAGGTCATAACTTTAAACTGATAGCTACCCAGAGGGCTGTTGAAAGCAATTTTCCATTCATCACCTTCTCTTATCCTCACGTGGTAGTATGCCTCTCTTAGGTCTAATTTGGTAAAAATTTGCCCCTTCCTTCGTTAAAAGAAGGGGGTACATATTCTCTACACTCACCCCGTTGAGACCTTTAAAGTCCACGCAGAGCCTAAGCGACCCATCTTTTTTCTCTTTAAGGGGCTGATACTTTTGATTTGGCAGGCTCAATGAAACCTCTGGCTAAATTCTTGTCGATGTACTGCCGTAATTCTTCCACCTTGAGGCCAGTGCTGGCATACATCTTCAGCTTTGGCAACTTGGCTCCGGCAAAATCTCAATGGCACAGTCATTTGTTCTATGGGGCGGCAGGACGTCACATTCCACTTCACTAAACACCTCTGCCAAGTTTCAGTATTCGCTGGGAATGAGAGGCTCTCCTGGCAGGGGAATTGTCGCTATTTTTATTGTTTCAGATGGAGGCTTCGCTCTCCCGCTAGTGTCATGGGAGGAGATGGGGGGTGATGGCCCTATGGGTAATCTCAAGGTTCTCATCCCATTCTCCCACTATATGAAGGGTTTCCATTTGTCAAACCAAGCTAAACCTAGAATCACTGCTTCAGTCATTTTTGGAGCTACCACAAATCTAATGAATTCCCAATGCTCTCCCACTTCTAGCCGCACTAACTCCATTAGGTGGGTTATTAGAGTTCCACCCATTAAAGATCCATCTGCCTGTTCAAATTTCATGTGGTTAGAGAGTTGCCTCACCCTGATGCCTAACTTTAAGACAGTTGGGAGGTTGATTAGGCATCGTGAACACCCCGAGTGCACCAACATTCGTAAGTCCATTTGAGCACCTGTCTTAGGGACTATAAGTTTGGCAGAGAGGGAAAAGGGTGGAATAGGTTGACTCACCATCGGGTCGTTCGCCCCCTCGTCATCACTGTCATATGGAGCAGGTGTGATGGCAGCTTCAGCTGGGGCCTCGACCTTCTCTTGAGTGGGTGAGGTGACTTGGGTAATTTGCTCTTGAGTAATCCAATTTGATTTCTCTCTGGTGGAAGGCTGGCTT
Source organism: Protobothrops mucrosquamatus (assembly GCF_001527695.2). Taxonomy (NCBI): domain Eukaryota; kingdom Metazoa; phylum Chordata; class Lepidosauria; order Squamata; family Viperidae; genus Protobothrops; species Protobothrops mucrosquamatus. The sequence continues at coordinate 501,892 of NW_015386652.1, read as the reverse complement.
CCCTTTCTCTTTTCTGGCAGGGCTGTGATGCTTTTCTGCTGAGGAAAAGGAATGGGGCAAACTGCTGCCCGGAGGCCTGGCTGGCCACATTTAAAACACTTGATCGGCAGTCCCAAAGATGATTTTGGAGGTTCAGTCATCCTAGTTGTGGAGTTTGTCAGGCAGGCGGCTGTCTCGTCTGGTTTGGTCTCAGTCCAGGTACAGGAATTGGCGTTTTTTTTGTAGCAGGTTAGCTCAATGTCCAATTTTACTGCCACACGATACCTCTCCAGAAGTTGGTCGGGAATTCCTTGGTAGATACAAGCCTGGAATAGATTGGGGTCCAGGCTGTTCTTGAAATGGTGGACCAGGGATCATTCTGGTCACCACTCAATTCTGCCCACCACTCTCCAGAATTCATGCACATATTCCTTCACTGGTCTGCCTCTCTGCTTTACTTTGTGAATGTCCTTCTCAGCTTGCAAAGCTATGGACTCAGCCTCGATCTTGGCTCTTAACCATTGGATGAATAGACTGTAGTCCCATAGCTCAGGTGCTTGCTCATTGTGCAGGCTGTTCAGCCATTCCGATGCCTCCCCCTCTAGATTCGCCGCTATCATATCAACCATAGCAGCAGGGTCCGGGTAGGCATTGGCATTTCTGTTCATGTAGGAGCGCACTTGGTTCAGGAAGAAAGTTAACTTCTTGGGGTCTCCATCAAACATGGGTTTGAAAGGGGGAGCTACTATGGACTGCTGCCTGTCTAAGAGAGCGCACAGCTATCCATACTGTTGCACTAGATCTTGTTGGATTCCCCCTGCCCAATCAACCCTTGGTAGGGGGCCTGGACTGGTGTGTGGCGACGGTGATGGCAGTCAGGATTTGCCTGGTATTGATAACAATCTGGATAACTGTCAGGGCTATCAGGACATAGGTGACAATCGGGGCTTGTCCTACACTGATGGCGGTCTAGGCTAACATGACGTGGGTACCGGTCAGGGCTCGTGCAGCGGTGGTGCCGTTCAGGGCTAACATACTATTCTCAACGATCAGGGATGTCACAATGTCAATGGCAGTCAGGGCTGAGTGGCTGCCAATGACGATCGGGGTTAGCACGCCACTGATAATGATCTGGACTTCGCCTCCGCATCAGAGTAGAAGTTAAAGCTGGTGGCTTCAGTCTTGGGGAGGCGGCCCTGGCCCCAGGGCTGGGACTCATCCTAGACTGGGAATAATCTTGGGGGCGTTTGTCGTCCTGCTCACTGACAAGTAACTGGTGGGTGATCTGCTCCTTACTTCCCATGTCCAGTCCTTCAAACGTCTCTCTCAAATGCTTGACTGATTGGCTCTGAATTGCTGTCAGGTATTTCCACTTACCCGACTCATCCAAAGGTGCCACATGCTTAGCGCCTCTTCGATCAGGAAAGCGCGACTCGTGGGAAGCAGTCAGTGGAAAATCAGCTTCAGCTGCCTTTGCAGAATTCTTTTTTGGCTGGGGTGCCTCTGAACACCATGAATCACTACTAGGCAAGGTCTACTCTGATGACCAGATGTGTTCCCATTCTTTCGGTCTTACACCTGCCACTGGAGTTACCGAAACCACACTCTCTATCGGGGCAATGGCCTGTGCTCCAACTGCCAAGGTAGCAGCTGTGGTTGCGGTGCTGGTGACAGGTTCCTCCTTTTTCTCCATTTTGGGTTCTTCCCTGAGTCTTTGTCTACCCCCCTCAAGCTTTGGGTAGGCGACTGGAGCTCAGGACCCCATGAAGTTAAAATAAAAGTGAGTCTTGGGTTAATGTCATGATTTTCCGATAGATGTAACCATTTAAAAGAAATTCAAGGCAAGGAATTCTTCCTTGAAGAACATTTTATTTAGGAAACAAGATATCGGCACATACAAAGGTGAACCCAAGACTAAAATCCCCTCCCTCAGGCTACAAAGTAACAAGTTGCAATTCCCACCACAAATTGCTGACATAAATCACATTCACCAATTATTTCAAAACGCAGGCTCTCCTCCCTGCTTTTCAGTTCACCACAACTATTATAAGGACTGACCTTGATTCTCACACAGAAGCATTGTTATGGCTAACTAAGAAACTTACCATCCCCCCTCCGCCTCCTTTATCTAAAATCTCTAAACTAAAATGTGGCAACGAAGACAAAATGAAAAATGGCTTCAGTTCAGTTTGTCATAGCATTGACATCAGTCTTCACACAAAAAGAAATTATAGCCTAACATATCAAAATAACTACTGTAAAAGACAAACTAGAAATAAAAATTAAAATAATCAAGAAAATGGTAAGAGAACTCCTATCTGATGTTGACGAGCTGGCAGAGGTTATCTCAAAATCATTGTACCAACTCGTTATTGGAATCGCTCCACTAACTAAGAACGGCCATGCACCACCACCCACAGAATTGAGAAAGAGCTACCGATCTGTCAATCCTTTCCTAAGAGCATCACAGACGTGTTATTGCTCAATTTCGGGTGGCTGAACGCCACTTGTTCCTCTAAGAAGTTGGACGCCGACCACTCGGGGGTCACATAACTAGTTAGATGCCAGAGTCTCGTTCGTCATTGTACCATATCTTTAAAAATCCTGGAGCATCAGGAAAGTATCTGAGGATTGGAAAAGGGCTGATGTGGTTCTCATCTTCAAGAAAGGGAAAAAAACAGACCCAGTGTCAGGGTCCACTTCAAAAACCTCATCCTAAGAAAGCAGAATTCATGGAAGCAGTTTCTTCCAAAAGGAACTTTTATTAGGAGAAGCTGATAGTAGGCATAATAGACGGGATCTGAGGATTTCCTGCTCAGATCAATAGGTTAAAAGTGTCCCAAGCAAACCCCACCCCAATAGTCCATCCGGTCAGTTCAATCCCCAGATGTAAAGTCCATTGTGGGAAAAAGCTGATAATGCCAGTCTGTCTCAGGCGTGTAGCGGTGTTTGTTGGGTCTTCGCACCTTCCCTTCCGAAACAGGAGATAAGCCAGAGGCCCGGAGGTGCATTCCTTTCTCCCCCCCTTCAAGCTGACATCAAGGGGAAGACAGTTCAAAGAGTGTATGCAGACACAGCGGAAGAGTTACATTGTAGCAATAGAGAAAACAAAGAGGCAGCCCACAGCGTCTCCCCCCCTCCCTTCCAGGAGCATGGCAGAACCCAGGAGAATAGAAAGAATAGAATTAGAAAGGCCCCTTAAATTAATATGGGTTCTGACACCCAGGAAACTACACTAATCAGTCTAACATCAATACCTGGAAAGATCCTGGAAAAGATAATCAAAAAACAAATTAGCAAACAAGTAGAAGGAAGCAAAGTTATAACTAGTAGCCAGCACATGTTTGCTAAAAACAGATCATGCCAAACCAATCTTATTTTATTCTTTGATAAAGTGACTAAACTAGTTAGTAGGTCACCGAAATGCTGTGGACATAGTATACTTAGACTTCAGCAAGGCATTTGACAAATAGACCACAACCTACTTCTTGGTAAGCTAGACAAATGTGGAATAGATAACATCACCACCAGATGGTTTTGTAGTTGGCTGACAAACCATACTCAATGAGTAGTCCTTAATAGTACCACATCCACATGGAGAGAAGTAAGCAGTGGGGTACCACAAGGTTCCAGTACTCTTCAATATCTTCACAAATGATTTAGATGAAGGAACAGAAGGAGAACTCATCAAATTTGCAGATGACACTAAACTGGCAGGAATAGCCAACACCCCAGAAGACAAGCTCAGGATCCAAAAAGATCTTGAAAAACTTGAACAATGGGACCTATCCAACAAAATGAATTTTAATGTGGAGAAAAGCAAAGTTTTACATTTAGGCAGGAAAAATCAAAGCTATAAGAACAGATTAGGCAAGACCTGGCTCAAAAACAATAATTGTGAGAGGGACCTTGGAGTCCTAGTGGACGATCACTTGACTGTGAGCCAGCAGTATGCAGCAGCAGCCAAAAAAGCTAATACAATCCTGGGTTGTATAAACAGAGGCATAGAATCAAGCTCACACAAAGTATTAGTATTAATACCACTTTATAAAACCCTAGTAAGACCATACCTGGAATACTGCAACCAATTTTGCTCACCATACTACAAAAAAAGATGTTGAGACTTGGAAAAAATTCAGAGAAGAGCAACTAAGATGATCAAAGGCCTGGAGACTAAAACATATGAAGATTGGCTACAGGACTTGGGTTTGGCTTGTCTAAAGAAAAGAAGTAACAGGGGTAACATGATAGCAATATTCCAGTATTTGAGGGGCTGCCACAAAGAAGAGGGGGTCAAATTATTCTCCAAATTATTCTCCAAAGCACCAGAGGGCAGACAAGAAATAATGGTTGGAAATTAATCGAGGAGAGAAGCAACCTAGAATTAAGGAGAAACTTCCTTAATCTGTTCTGCTCTGCTTTCTCTCTACTGCCTTTTTTCTTATTTTTTTTACGTGTTGAAAGAAACTTTTTATTATTATTTTTGACATTCATACTGCAAGTCTTATTTCATACTGAGCTTTAGCTTTCTTGACTTCATTCTTGCAGATTTGGGCTATATGTTGATATTCTGCCTTAGTTAAGTGTCCCTCTTTCCATTTTTTATATTTATCTTTTTTGTCTTTCACTTATCAGAGAATTCTTTATGCAAACATTCTGGTTTCTCAAAACTGAGACATTTCATTACTCATCCAAGTAACATCTTCAGTCAAAATGAAACTTTGAGTAGGCAGAGAGTCAGAGAATTGTTGGAATGAACCAACTCTTGCCATACAGACTTCAGAGGCTTTCTCCCCAAAATGAAAAGCAACATGTAAATGAAGACTCAATCAACCAGGCCAAAAGTAGCTCAAAAGGATAAATTGTGGCAACTGGACCAAAGTATATTAAAACTGAGATGTTTCATTACTCATCCAAGTAACTTCTTCAGTCAAAATGAAAATTTCGGCAGGCAGAGAATCGTTGGAATGAACCATCTCTTGCCATATAGTCTGCAAAGGGGTTTCTCCCCAAAATGAAAAGCAAAATGTACATGAAATGCTGGTTTCTTCTTGGATTTCTTATTTTTCTAATTCAGTGGTATAGAGGTGGACTGGGCTTTTATACTCACATTTTTCCAAGTTTCCCAAGTGTCTTGAGTTGTTTTCCCCTTTAAGATTTTTATCCATGGAATCCCTCCCAAGCTCTCACTAAGTATGTTGAAATCACTCTTTTTGAAGTTTAAAACACTAGTGTGATTTTGTTCTATTGCTTGTATCTGCATTATATTGAATTCCAATATGATAAAATTATATAAAAAAATAATTATACAGTCACTCAAATTAAGCAAAGAACATGAGCTCCTTTCTTGTCTCTTTTGGGGTATCTAAACAACTTTTCATTAAAACTATAAAGTTCAAAAATCTTAGTTTTTTATTTTGTACCAAGTTCTGTCTGCTAGCATTCACCATTATTTTATGACAATTTGTGGTTCTTACTAATTCTGAGCTCTCATAAGTGAGAAAATCTGATCTAAACAACCAGAGTTAATGTTATGCAAAATATTGTTTAAGACAGATTCACAACTATGAAGCAACCAAGCCAAGACTACACTAATAGTTCTAACAGAGTCATAATATATGCTAGGATATCAAAACACTTAAATAATCCTTATTCATTTAATAATGTGGGGAATGATATAGTACTATTGTGCTAGGTTTTAAAAATGGATTGTAATCCTCATGTAAACAAAATAATCGTTTATTGATATAGTATTTTGTGTACGCTAAGAACAATCAGACTAGAATATTCTTACTATGTCATATCAAGTTATTAACAGTAAAATTAAATAATTACAATAGCAATTATGAGGAATAATTTTTGCATAGCCCATCTCCACCCCACTTCAAACTAAAAAGGCATCTTTCAACTGGAATAAGTAATACAAATTAGCTCCATAGTCTTAAATCTTTTCTAGTTTTTGATGGTACTTTACAATATATATATATATTGTTAATTTATTAATTTTTTATGCCGCTCATCTCCCTCAAATGGTGACTCTGGGTCGCCCAGTTAATTATATGGTTGACATATAGTTGATTACAAACTCTATAATTGTAAAATACCAACAGTTATTTATTAATTAGGCTTTTTCTTTTTTATTGATAGGATTGTTGTTCTTTTGTAGTCTAAATTTGGTTATAGAACTTGATCTCTGAATAAATATCAATGCATACATACTTACATGTAAGCTTGGATGGTAGGTCAATATACCATCATCTCCAAGAGTAACATATTTCTTCTTCCACTCTTTATTTAATGATTTACCACTTTGCTTTAAAATCATTCCCTGTTGAAAAAAAATAGTAAAGCTAAATTAAAAAGTAAAAACTATCTCAATTTGGCTCCCTATATTTTCAATATGTACTCAGTGCTGTGCTTTTGCCTTTTATTCACAGACCAAACAAAATTATTTGTCCACAAATTTCTGAACTATAGAATGACTTGTTTTAAACTAGATTGAAAGAAACATGAGCCAGGACCAGCATTAGAATAGCGTACTTTTGGTTAACCTTTGATTAGTTCAAATTCTGAATCATCTCTGTTAGGTTCAGAGAGAACTTGGGAGTTGTTTCTAAGGCTCGGAAACCTTAGCTGCTCTTAGAGGGCAACAATGGCCTTGAATCAGTTTGCACTAGTGCAGTCTGCCTATGGTACCAGAAAACTCTCCAATTTACAGAGGAAAATAAAACAACTTAGAATGCTTCTTCTACCTGTGGTCATTTTTTTTGCTCCTATCCTGTCGGTAGATAGATGGTTAGTGGCCCTGTTCAAGATGACTAGACCCTCTAACTAAAGAGGGGCCAGCAAAACATCTATAACAGGGGTCCCCAAACCCCGGTCTGTGGACCAGTACTGGGCTGCAGCACACAAAACCACACACCTTCCGGTCTGCAGAAAAACCTCTCTCCACAGAACTGGTTCCTGGTGCCCAAAAGGTTGGGGACCTCTGATCTATAATACTTTTGAGAAGTCAATTTAAGGCATCTATCAAATTCATTCTCAATTAAAATTCTGTTCCTATATAGCTGACCGAGGTTGGTCTGGGTTACCTGGGAAGAGTTTGAGCCTGTTGCTCCCAAGGAAACAGAGAGGGCCTTTGGAGCTATAAGTGCACAATTTGTGGGTCTTTGGTTTCTACATGAAGAATAAGTGGCAGTTATGACAAAGAAGACCTTTGCACAAATTCATTTTGTGCACCAATTATGTCCATTCTTGAATCAGGAGCCCAATGCATGGTCATTCTTGTTCTATATGGGGTGCTCATTAAGGCTGTTAGAGAATTTTAATTTCTCTGTTGGTAAAAATAAATCAGAAGCTCTCACAGTTGACTGCATTTAGCTGATTCAAATAAACTCTTTATATTCATATAAAAAATATTTACAATACCATATATTCTTCTTCATAGCAACATAGCATAAATGAAGACTTCTTACAGCAGAGACAGACCTGAGACCTGAAACTGAAACCC
>NW_015386652.1:490550-492912 GCF_001527695.2 Protobothrops mucrosquamatus | reverse complement strand
AATTACAATTCTTTTACTTCCATCGCTAAAGCGATATCCTTTTGACCCTGGCTCATAGCCCACAAACCTGAGCTTTCTTGCCTTTTGCTGTCCCTTTCTTCTGATTGCTTTCGGAATATGTACCCATGCAGTACTTCCAAAAATTCTCAAATGTGCCAGTGATGGCTTTCTCCCATATAGAATGGCATATGGAATATTATTAATGGAGGAACTCCACAGCCTGTTAACTATGTAATTGGCAGTCAATATGGCTTCTCCCCAATATGACCTGCTCATACCAGAATCCTCTAACAATGAATCTTTCATTGTTTGCAAAACACCATTCCTTTTTTCAGCTACACCGTTCTCTGCTGCTGTGTAAGGATTTGTACGTCTGTGTCTTATTCCCAACTGCCCCAACCATTGTTGGAATTTAGTTGACATAAATTCAGTACCTCTGTCAGTTTGCAACTGACATACTTGTTGTCTGTACCTTCTCTCTACAAAACTTACCCACTGTTTAAATTGTTGTAGCACCTCTGTCTTATCTCTAAGCAAGTAGCAAAATGAATACCTGCTAAAATCATCAACAATTACCAGTGCATATTTTGCTCCTCCCAAACTGGCTTGCATAGGTCCCACCAGATCTGCATGGACCAGCTCTAGAGCTCTTTTTGTTTGTCTTGTGCTATATTTACTTACTGGGAATGCCTTTGACTTCGATGCTTTGCATACTGCACAGTCCAAATATGTTTTGCATCCCTTCAAATTTAGCCCTTCTGCAAACTCTTGCATTTGCTGCAAAACTTTAAAGCTTGCATGACCAAGTCTTCTATGTAGAAGATGAACACATGAATCATGCTCTGCAACATTCTTAAATATATGGGAACATTGAACCTTTTGTCCCTGCAATACATATAGATTATCTTCCTTTATGCCTTCTGCACAAATATTCCCATTCCTTTTGATGAGACACTTCCCACTTACAAAAATAGTCTCAAAACCTTGTTTGTCTAAATTAGACACACTTAACAAATTATGTTCCATTTCAGGTACACAAAGCACATTGGTAAACTTTGACTCCAAATATGGAATTTTTACATCGCCTCTTCCGATGACTTTTGCTTTCTGGCCATTTGCCAAAGCTACAGCTTCTTGTGCTACTGGAACAAATCTGCAAAATAATTCAGAGTCATTAACAATTGTTTGACTTGCCCCACTATCTATTAGCCACTTGTCTCTGTTGTTGCTATTGCAAACTTTTGCAACACCAAAATGTTCCTTTTGCAAATTAGTCTTCTTTGCATGCACAAAGGTCCTGTTCTGCAAATTGTTCCTCTGCAAACAGTTCCTTTTCAGATGTGTAGTCGCTCCACAAATGTAGCAATTCTTTCCTTGCAAAGCTCTCTGTCTGCAAAATCTCTCTTTTGTTGCAATTTGGTCCCATCTGCTGCTTGTTCCTTCTCCTCCGGAGACTTGCAGTCTGGACCCCCTCCTCAGGAATTTCTCCTCCTCGTGGCTACTCCTGAAATTGTGCTTTTCTTCTTCATTAAGCAAACATGTCTTTAAAGCCTCAAAATTTAAGTCCTTCTCTTCTTTGCACTCAAATATAGCAGAAACTGTGTCCCACGTTTTATCTAAACTGTTCAACACCAATAAAACCTTCTGTGACTCAGGAAATTTAATCCCACGTTGTTCTAAGTCCAAAAATAAACTTTACATTTTATTTAAATGCTGTTCCACAGATTCACCTGGTTGCAAACAGGCCCTGTAAAGTTTTCTTGACAATTGCACTATATTGCATGCAGAAACATTCACATGCACAGCTCTCAACTTCATCCAAATTTCCTTTGCAGTCTTTAGATTTGCAACATTTAGAAACTGTTCATCATCTAAATTCAAGATGAGATAAGCCATGACTTGATCATGGCTGTTCTGATCAACAGCTGCAAACACTTGTGGGGGATTTTCTACAATATACCACAGCTCTTTTGCTTTCAGCAAACATTCCATTTTTGCTGCCCAGATAATGTAATTCTTTTGCCCTAAACGAGGCCAGAGCTTTCCTTAAATTCCATTGCAGCCATTCTGCTAATTCTGCCTTGTTCTTATACTTCTAAACATAGGCAATTTCTTCCAGCTTCAAATTACAATGCAGTCCTTAGTAAGCTCTGGGCCCATAACCTGTTAGAGAATTTTAATTTCTCTGTTGGTAAAAATAAATCAGAAGCTCTCACAGTTGACTGCATTTAGCTGATTCAAATAAACTCTTTATATTCATATAAAAAATATTTACAATACCATATATTCTTCTTCATAGCAACATAGCATAAATGAAGACTTCTTACAGCAGAGACAGACCTGAGACCTGAAACTGAAACCC
>NW_015386652.1:480188-490478 GCF_001527695.2 Protobothrops mucrosquamatus | reverse complement strand
AGAAGCTCTCACAGTTGACTGCATTTAGCTGATTCAAATAAACTCTTTATATTCATATAAAAAATATTTACAATACCATATATTCTTCTTCATAGCAACATAGCATAAATGAAGACTTCTTACAGCAGAGACAGACCTGAGACCTGAAACTGAAACCCAGCTTCTAACACAATAACCTTTTTACACAGACTCAGTAGCATTCTTCACATTGGCTGACTGAGTTACCACATGACTCTTCCTGCTCATGAATATTCCAACAAAGGCCACTCAGAAGTTGCAACTAGTCTAGAACGCAGTGATTGGGAGCACCATGATATGATCAGGTAACACTACTACTTCATGAGATTCACAGTAGGTTTCTAGAAGAGTACTACTTACTATCTATAAAGCTCTTCATAGTTCAGGTTATTTGTGAGAGTCTTCTACCCATCCCTCAAGATCTGACAATGTAAGGCAGGCATGTCAAACTGCCGGACCGTGGGCCAGATGCATCACGCCAAAACCGTGCCCACCCTTTGCCGGCAATGGGGAAAAAGTCATGATACATCGAGCGATGTCATGTGACGTCATGGGTTTGACATGCCTGATGTAAGGCATTCTCTAATCCAGATATGTCAAACACAAGGCCCGCGGGCCGGATCCGGCCTAGGGAGGGCCCAGATTTGCCCCCCCGAGGCTGTCCCAGAAATGGCAAGGGACCGGTCCCTGCTGTTCCAACCCTGGCCCACCCCAACCCAACTGGGAGCCCTGGCGTACACACAGGAAACAGTGAGTGCTCAGGGGCTGGTGGTGTGCAGCAGCAGCTGCAGCTCATTTGCCTCAGCTTGCCCTGTCCCTCCCAGCTTAACCCCATCACGCCCAGCCACGCCCCACTTTGCCGGGCTTCTCCTCATGTGGCTCTGCTTTGCCACACTGCACCACGCCTTTCCTCGCTTGGGCCATGGCATTCTGTAAGCCTAGCACCCCAGGGCACGCCCAGCCTGTGGGATGAAAGGCGCGGAGATGTGAGCACACGGTAGCACAAGCTGAGCATTGGCCAGCTCCCAGTCGCCCTCTCCGCCATGTGGTAGGGCCGGAGAGGGGAACGCAGTAGTCATGCAGAGCCGCAGCCTGGAACTGCCTGCGGATGGCAACATGAAACTTTGTGGTGGTTGGAGAGAAAGGGTGAGAAGGAGAAAGCAGGAAGGGTTTCTCTCTCTCTCTCTCTCTCTCTCTCTCTCTCTCTCTCTCTCCCTCTCTCTCTCTCTCTCTCTCTCTGTGTGTGTGTGTGTGTGTGTGAGAGAGAGAGAGAGAGATTGAGCCAGCAGGGAAGCGAAAGTGTGGAGAATGGGGAGCGTTGCAGAGTAAGCAAACTTACAAAAACGGGGATCTCTCTCTGTCTCTCACACACATACACACATATGCTGCTTGGGGAAGGTGGTGTGCAGGCAGGCGAGAGAGCAAACTCACAGATTGGCTTTGTGGTCTATTCTTGCCTCCTCCCCTCCCTAAAATCCAGGCAATAATAGAACTCTTTGGATTGAATGGGAAGTTAAAAGGAATTGGTGTGAGTTGAAATTAAAAGCCCAAGTCAACTCCCCCCCCCCAATTATTTTGTTGGAGACATGGAAGGTGTTTCTTGATCCTACTTCCCCTCATCTGCTCTTTTATAATTTAATCCAGCCTTGCCCAAACTAATATCTTTTGGGTGTCATGGACCACAGTTCCCATCATCCTGTGGCTATGTTGGCTAGAAATGCAATGCCTTATTTTCTCTGTAGTATGTGCCTAGGAGGCAGTAGGTCTGTGGGATTTAGATGTATGTAAACATTTGTTTCTTCTGCCTAATTTATTAAACCAACATCTAATTTGAAATTAAAAGTTTCTGAGAAATCCAGGGTGGTTTACAAGAAAGCTCTCAAAGACAACTATTGTAAAGCATTACTAGCACTGCTCAAAACAATATTAAAAGTGTGTATTTTAAGAAAGAAAAATATTAGTAGTAATTTACTTAGTGCTGTTTGACCATAAAATGTGTTGTTATTCTACATATGCCTGGCTGAACAGTGTGTTTGGCGTTGCCTCTAAAAGGATGAGGGATGCACTGTTCATATTTTCCTTGGGAGAAAGTTCTATAATTGGGGTGCTGTCTCTGAGAAGGTTCTGCTTATGGCCACTGTTCTATAAACCAAACCAAGGGGACCATCTGGTCTAAATGGATGGTAAACATAGATGATTAGGGGGCTGGAGGCTAAAATATATGACAAATGTTTGTGGGTATGTCTAGCTTAGTGAAAAGGACTAGGAGTAGTGACATGATAGCAGTGTTCCAATATTTGATGGGCTGCCACAGATAAGAAGGGGTCAACATATTTTCCAAAGCATCAGAAGGCAATAATAGATGGAATCTAATCAAGAAGAAAACCAGCCTAGAACTAAGGACTTGCGAAAACAACTAACCAGTGAAAAGGCTTGCCTTCAGAAGTTGTGGATGCTCCATCACTGGAGACTTTTAAGTAGAGATTGGATATTCCATTGTCTGGAATGGTATAGGTCCCCTGCTTGAGCAGGGGCTTGGACTAAAGACCTCAAAGGTCTCTTCCAGCTCTTTTTCTTTGAGAGAAGTGCTGCCAACCTCTCCCCTCCCCTCGTCCCTTTCTGGGCACAGAGAGAAAGAAGGAAGGAAGGAAGGAGGGGACGGAAAAAGGAAGAAAGAAAGGGAAGGAAGGAAGGAGATGGGAATGAAAAGGAGGGAGGCAGGGAAGGAGGGGAGGGAGGAAGGAAAGAAGGAAGGAAGGAAGGAAGGAAGAAAGGAAGGAAGGAAGGAGATTGGAATAAGAGGGAGGGAGGGAGGGTCTGAGGGAAGTCCTGCCTTAGCACTTGGCCACCAGCAGCCCTGTTGCCCTTTCACCATCCCCTGGTGGCCTCCCATCCTATTGCTGAGGATGCTTTGGTTACAAAGCCAGGTCTCCTCGCATGGGGAGGGAGTGGGCCTCCCTTTGACCCATGTACTTTGTCCTCCTGCAACCACCATGAGCAACCTGGCCAAGGAGACGGAGCACAGCAGCAGCCTTGAGGAGGAGGTAAGCGCAGGTGGGCGTCCCCTTGGGGTAGTGTGGCTAGGGTCGGCAGAGCTGTGGGGTCCTGGTGCCGTGGGAGCTCAAGTGCCGGGCTGGGCGCTTGATCTCCACTGCCCAGGGCTCCGGGCAGTTTGTGCCACCATCCAGAGACCCTGTGCACAGCCTGAGGCTCAGTGAGCTCCTCCAGTGGACCATGCCCCAGTGCTCGCCCTGGTCCCACCCCACCTTCCGCCGGAGACCCTCGGATCCATCCCAGTCCTGCCCATGCCCACACAGGTGCCCCCGACGTGACGTTGAGCTGGCCACACCCACCCAGTAGGCCATGACCATGCCAGCCACGCCCCCCCGCCTCCCCAATGGCAACCACAATGCTGATGCAGCCCTCAATGAAATTGAGTTTGACACCCCTGCTCTAATCTTTCTATAGAACAACTCTGTCTGATGGGACCAGAAGGCATTGTCTATCATGGAACCTACCCTTTGGAACAGCATAATGTACCACTTACCCCAAGGTTCAGATGGCCTTCTACAAAGTGTTGAAAATCTGATTCTTCTACCAGACATTGGACCATATGTAATGGTTTAGGATAATGATTATGGTAGGTACCAGTTAATTATTGTTTTTATTTTTCTTTTGGTTATTTTTTTAACAATAGCTATCCAGTGACATATTTTGTGAATTGGGCAACTCTTTAAACTGGTTAAGTAAATAAAACTCAAGAGTAGGGAATATAAACTAGATTTTTCTAGACTTTTTTTTTTTTTTAAAGAAACAAGTTGAAATGTGTACAAAATTGCAGTTGGATCCCCTGAGCCACATATTACAAGTCCTATTAGACAAGAGCAGCCCTCCCACTTTTAAAAAAAATTTTTTAATTAATTTTTCAATTTTTACATCAGGGTGCTTAGGAAACAATGCGGTGATGGGGTAACCAATTATCCAAAAGCAAAATCATACATATACTGCTCAAAAAAATAAAGGGAACATTTTACCATGGAACTGAAGGGGTTTGCGTTCCCTTTATTTTTGTGAGCAGTATATATAGCTTAGATTAACTCCTTAAGTTCCCTCTCTATTTCCCTCAATTGATGTAAAATATTCAAATTAATACATTTCTAAATAAAATTCAATCAATCAATAGGATTATCAATAAGATTTTACCTATACAAGTCCAAATCCTATTTTTAAGCTTTACTAATCTCCAATTACCACATTCCAATTTAGCCTTAAATAAGCATATTGTTTACACTTCAGGTATCCCTAATTTCATTCGTTTCATAACATAATAATTATAATGTCTAAAATAAGCGTATTATTCCAACAATTACACTCTTACATTTCCCGAATATATTCTATTTCTTATTCTATACAAAATAATTATCATACCTAAAATAAACATATTATTCCAAAAAAATACATTCTTACTCTATTTCACATATATGTTCTATTTCTTAGCCTAATAGCTCCTCATTTAAAACCTTTTTCATATTACAATTCCAAACTATAATCTAACCAATAATTTTCATCTCGATTATAGATCTAAATCCTAAACATTGAATCAGTCCATATCTCTTTTTTTTATTGAAAATTTTATAAAAGTTTTACAATATAATTCCCCCCCCAGAACCCACCCTTCCCCTCCCCTCTCCCTCCCCCCCACTTCCCAGAGCCAATCACAGGGTTAACAATACCATAACCATACGCTATCTAACATTAATAAACTATTAGATTAACAAATCTATAACATCCTTTAACTCTCTTTTAAACAAATATACTAAAATTAAACACAATAATTATAACATCATATTAATAATTATAAATAAAAATAAGTAACTTATTATAACATATAAACTACATTAATACTCTAAAATTTACTCAAAAACCAAATGAAAATTTTTAGTACCATATTTACTCTCAATATAATCTATCCATCTTCTCCAAACCAAAATATATCTTTCTTGTGAATAATCCTTCACATAGGTGGAAATCTTGGCCATTTCTGCTAAATTTGAGACTTTTAAGTGACCATTCTTCTATAGTGGGCAAACGTTCCGTTTTCCAACATTGAGCTACTAGTAGTCTTGCAGCAGTGATCAAATTCAACATCAAATCCATTTCTTTTGTATCCAAATCTTCCATAATACCCAGCAAAAATATCTGCGGCTTAAACTTTATCTTTTTCTTTAAAATATTTTGAATATTCCACCATATCTTAATCCAAAATACCTTTACTTCCCTGCATGTCCACCAAATATGAAAATAGGTTGCATCTAAATTTCCACATCTCCAACACTTAGGTTGTAAATTAGAATACATGCAGGACAATTTTTGAGGATCCAAATGCCACCTATAAAACATTTTATAAAAAATTTTCTCTTAAATTTTGAGCTTGAGTAAATTTTACATTTCTAATCCAAATTGTCTCCCATGTTTCCAGTAAGATCGGTTCTTGTATATTTTGAGCCCATTTTATCATACAATCCTTAACCAATTCTGTTTCTGAATCCAACTCAATCAATGCGTTATAAATTCTTTTAATATGAGCTTGAGATTGATCTTTAATCTGTTTCATCAAATTTACATCCTGTAAAGTGATACCAACTTTTTGATCCAAACGCCACCTCATTGACAATTGGTTATAATAAAACCAAGAATATTCAATGTTTTCTTGTTTCAAATCTACTAAAGATTTAAGTTGCCAATCTCATCCTACCAGACAGAGTAGTTTCTTATAAGAAACTTTATCCAAATTAACTCCCCTAGATATCCCCTCTATTACCTGTCCTGGAATTGCCCAGATAGGAATTTTATAATTAAATTTATAATAATATTTTTTCCAAACTCGTAATAAAGCACTTCTTAAAATATGAACCTTAAAATTTTTATCTACCTTTTAATCATAAATTAGATATGCCTGCCAACCAAATAACAAATCCCATCCTTCAAGAGAAAGTATATTTCTATTTGTTAAATTTAGCCAATCGCTAATCCATGTCAAAGCCACCGCATCATAATACAATTTTAAATTGGGGGCTTTAAGTCCTCCTCGTTCCCTTATATCTTGCATGATCTTAAACCTAACTCATGGCTTCTTGCCCGCCCAAATAAACTTATTAATACCCTTTTGCCAATCCTCCAAATTAGCATCTTTTTTTAAAATAGGGATCATTTGAAACAAGAGAAGAAATTTTGGAAGGACATTCATTTTTACTGCTAAAATTCTCCCCAACAAAGATAATTGCAATTTTTTCCAATCACTTAAATCCTTTTGCACCTTGACCCATAAAGATTCATAATTATTCTTATACAATTTAGCATTAGAGGCTGTAATATAAACTCCCAAATATTTTACCTTTTTAACCATTTCAAAACCTGTGAGCGTAACTAACATATCTTTATCATTCATAGACATATTTTTCGGTAATATTTTAGTCTTATTACAATTTACCTTAAAACCAGAAACTTTCCCATATTGTGCGATAATTTCAACCAAGTCAATTACCGAGTCTGTTGGCTGAGTTAATGTTAACACCAAGTCATCTGCAAAAGCTCTTAACCTATAATCAATCTTATTAACCTTAATTCCTTTTATTATAGAAGACTCATGAATTTTAATTAACAAAATCTCCATTGTTAACACAAATAACGATGGAGATAATGGACATCCTTGTCTAGTTCCTTTTTCAATTTTAAACACTTGTTACCCTCCCCATTAACTATAATCTGTGCTGATTGCTGTTGATAAATAGCCTTAAGAGCGAACAAAAAATTTTCCCCAAAATTCATTCTGTCTATAACTTGAAACAAAAAACCCCAATCTAATTGATCAAATGCTTTTTCAGCATCCAAAAATATAAAAGCAGCAGGAATTTGATTATTCTTATCCAAATATTCAATTAAATTAATAATTTGTCTTACATTATACTTCATATATCTTCCAGTTATAAATCCAGATTGATCACTATGAATCAATTGGCTCAACACTTGCATTAATCTATTTGCCAATACTTTTGAAAAAATCTTATAATCTGTATTCAATAAAGATATAGGTCTATAATTCTAAGTTTGAGTCAAATCCTGACCCTCCTTTGGTATTAAAGATATAAAAGCAGTTCTCCAAGAAGGAGGTACCTCTTCACTCAACAAAATACTATTAAACAATTCCTTTAATGGTTCTATCATTTCTTCAGATAACATCTTATAATAAATTGCTGTTAATCCATCTGTACCTGGTGCCTTACCAACCTTTAATTGCTTAATTGCCCCTTTAATCTCCTCAGATGTAATTAAACAATTCATTTTTTCCCTTTGATTATCTGACAATCTAGGAAAATGTGCCTCCTGTAAATAATTATCTATTTCTTCAAATTGTATTTTTCCAGAAGCATATAACTTAGAATAAAAATCCACATAACTCTTTTTAACCAAGTTTTGTTGAGATGTCATTTTACCATTATAATCTATTTTCTCTATAATTCTTGACTTCTGCTTCTTTCGTAGTTGGTAGGCCAACCACCTTCCAGGTTTATTTGCATTACAAAATGTATTATATTTCATATACCTTAAACTAGTTGCGGTCTGATCTGCTATTAACATATTAAATTGTTCCCTAAGCACAGTTATAGATACTTTTAAATTATTATCCAGTGGATTTTAAATAAAAGCCTGTTCTTTTAATTTAATCTCCTCCTCTAACTCTTTTCGTTTTTGCGTTTGTTTTCGCCTATAAACATTATTCATATAAATCAAGATACCCCTCATATATGCTTTACTAGCATCCCAGACCATTGAAATTGAAGTGTCTTTATGCATATTCAACAAAAAAATTATTTCAATTGATCTCTACACTTCTGCAAATTTGTCTCATATCTAAATAAATTTTCATTCAATCTCCAAGTTCTTCTCTTCCCCTCTTCAGCAAATAGTTCCATCCATACAGGACTATGATCTGACAATGTCCTAGGAAAAATCTTAATATTCTTCACCCTGGAAAAGAAATCATTGGTAATTAAAAAAAAATAAATTCTCGAGTACGATTGATGCCTATCCGAAAAAAAGTATAACTCTTTCTTCCATATTTCGTTCTTGCCAGATGTCTTTTAATTCCAGTTCATCCTTCAGGTCAAAAAAAGTTTTAGGCAATGTTGAATTAAATCTTTACAAGAACCTTTCTTATCTCTTCTTGAATCTAAAACACCATTCCAATCTCCCATCATAATAACTGATTTATAATCAATTTGATTTCATTTCCGATGTACTAATTTATAAAACTGTTTCTGCTGTTGATTTGGGGCATATAATCCAATAATAAGACATTTCTTCCCATTCAATAATATTTCAATAAAAACATATCTTCCTTCTGGATCAGAGTCAATCAATTTAGGCAAAAACTCCTTCCTAACATAAATAACTACCCTGCCTCTTTTCTGAGGCGCAGGTGCCATAAAATGTATTCCCAACCGTGAGTTAATCAAATATTTTTGATCCTTTGCTGTAATGTGAGTTTCTTGTAAACAAACAACATCATTTTTATGTTGCTTCAAATAGTAAAATATCTTTTTTCTTTTCTGTGGAGAATTCAAACCATTAACATTCCATATCAAGAACCTTGCCATCTGTAATGGCAGCGAACCTCTGGAACGCTCCTTGCAAATCAGCTGTTACTGATCTCTTCGGCCTCGCTCCTCCCACTGGCTCTGAGATTACTTGCTGTACTGTAGGTACCACATCCACTTTTTGTTGCTCTCTTTCTTTACGTCTATGAGCTGCACGGGTCATTCTTTGTGATTTTGGGTCATCTTTAATTTCCATAAATTGTTGCTTAACTTGATCTTGATCTTGTAGACTTGTAATACTTAATGATGATATGGCTCCTTCAGCCACCTTATCTTCAACGATTCTTTCCTTCCTAGTACCTTGTGGAGACGATGGTGAACCTGCTTTCAAAATTGAGATATAAAAGTCCCTTGCCTTTGCAATCGTATTGAGTCGATAACGTGTTCCCATGTAGTTGACCATTATACCAACAGGTATATCCCATCTGAATTGAATTTGTCGCTTTTTCAACTCTTCAGCCAGGAAGGCAAAATCCTTCCTTCTTCTAAGTATTTTGGGTGGTATTTCCTTTAAAATTATAACATCTTGTCCTGAAATTTGAAATTTCTGCTTATAAAAGGCTTGAATAATTTCATTATGGATTGATTTTCTTGAAAAGTAGATAACAACATCTCTTGGAAGGTTTGTCTGTCTTGCAACCCATGAATTGACTCTAAAAGTTTTTTCCATTTCTCTCATAATTTCCTTGGGTTGACAGGACAAAGCCAAAGCCAAAGCCAAATCTGCTGCAATCTCCTCCTCCAATTTTTCTTGGACATTCTCTTTTAATCCTCTTATTCTCAAAGCATATTCCATTTCTCTATATTGTGACATAATGACCTCATTTTGAGTGGAATCTACGTTCTCCTCCACTTTTCCCAATCTAAATTCCAAAGTTTCAACATGTTCCTCCACTTCATCCACCCGTTCATCAATACGTTCTACATGAACTGCCAAGCCTTGCAATGCAAACAATATATCATCTCTCATCTCTGCATTTTTCTCTTCAAGTTTCTTTTCAAACAGCTCCTCCATCTCCATTCTAATTTGTTTTGCATTGTCCTTCAAAGCATCCTGCATATCTTTCAGTGTAAGTGCTGGAATTGGGGGAGAAGGCAGAGGAGTAGGTTTTGGCTGCTGTGATGTTTGAACAGCTGGGGAGGAGCTCGTGCTTTTCTGAGGAACAAAAGTTCCCACACGTTTTGGGGCCATTTTACTTTCTCTTCTTCTCTTATAATTTCATTTATGTAATATAAAGTCTTGTAAAAGCATCCAACAAAAGCAAAAGCAGAAAGCTTGCCCAACCAGCAAGCAGCAAAATAGCCAGGTCTGTTCTGTCCCCGTTCCGACCCACACACCCAAACAGCCAGCCGAGGGTTTAAAGACTTCTCCAGACACCACTTCACAGATAAGAAACTTGGCAGCAGCTCCGTAGCTGCCTACCAAGACCTTTTACTCCAAACACCCAGAAACAAAAACAATACACACAGTTTAAAACCACAGCACACTACTTTGCCAGAGATTCAGCTTTTGTCCGTCACAGAGGTCCAAATGGCCACCACCACCCTTTTATAGCCTGTGGGGTGTGGTCCAGTGACTCAGCTTAATCTCTGGCACGTCTCTTTTTCTGCTGCG
>NW_015386652.1:469245-480088 GCF_001527695.2 Protobothrops mucrosquamatus | reverse complement strand
CTGGCCAATCTGAGAAACACCGGGCTCCTGGCCAATCTCAGAACCACCTGGCTCCTGGTCAATCTCTTCTCCGTCGGAAGACACCTGAGGCATTGCCAAAGAGGAGGGTCCTGGAGAGGGAGGCCTAGCCATCTCCTCTCCTTCATGTTCGGAGCCTTCGTCCTCCGATAAGAGGGGCTCACAAGACGGAGCCACAACAAGGTCTATTACAATAGAAAGTCCAGCAGAAAGTGAAAGTCTCCAAAAAGTAAAAGTCTCTATCAAAAAACAAAACGCCCTTCCGCCGCCATATTCCTTCCTCTTCAAATTAAATTAACAAGTGAAGAAGATTCTTGTTTCCAGAGTTAAAGTCCCAGTTCGTTCAAATTCCAATCCTCCTGGTTCGCTCTGTCTGCTTGTAAAATTCTACTCACAATCTCCTAGAAGCAGAGGTTGAATCCGCGTCTGGCTTCGTTCCAAAGAACGGAGGCAGCCCGAGGCACGGAGAAGTCCCAGACTCCGGGGGAGCTCACCTTCGCCCTCACCGATCAAAAATCATGAGGGCTAGGGAGCTCTACCCCTATCGGGGAAGCTCACCCCCCCTTTGCCCGGGGAAGGGGATTCCGAGCTGTGGAACAGCTGTTGTGCGCTGTTCCAGCGGCTCTTACGTGTCCTCGGGGCGGACGGCTCACAGGAAAGCCACCATCGGTGCCGCGATCCAACCAGAAGTTCGAATCAGTCCATATCTCTGAAAAACCTTTTTAACCCATTAAATACAATTTTAAGTCCCATTTTTAAATCTTACTCTGGCTTTCTTTTTGTGTCAAACAGGTTTCCATAACAGAGCATCTGTCTCAACAAATAGGTCTCCCTTCATTCCTCGAGATAATATTTGAATCAAGGGGGAGCATCCCATTATCAATTTTACAGAACTGGCTCCTTTGTAATTAATCCATTGTTGCCCTAACAATTCAAATCTCAATATTTGGTTAAGCTGAGTAACACAGTCAGTTGTGTCCAATATTATAATTGGTAGGTGATTATCAAAGTTGTCACAGTTCTCAATAAATCGTATTTGAACATCGATTCCTGTTGCTTTTGAAGTTGCCTGTGGTTTAATTGAGGTCACTTTTTGATCATCAAAAGTCTCAGTGGATTGTATATAGAATAGTGTAAAGTCCTCTTTAGTGTTGGTTTGTTCCTTTTCTGTTTTCTTGGCCTGGAAAATAGTCAATTGAAGTCTGGAGATCAGTTTGCAGTTTTGGAGGAATATCTTTGGCTTCCATTCTAGAATTCATTTGCTCAGTAACTTCAAAAGATTTTTCCAGTATGAGTTTATAATTAAGATGTAAATCAGGTTCCTCCATCTCATTGAGTTGTATATGGTGTTGAATACAGGTCTCTTGAATATTAATCTGTTCCTCCTCTGCTATTTCTTGGCTTGTAGATTGATCAGTTAAAGTTTGAGCTTTAATTAGCAGTTCTGAGATAGCCTGTTTCATTCTGGAGTCCATTTGCTCAGTGGCTTCAAGAATTTTTTCCAGTATGAGCTTATAGTTAAGTTGTGGGTAGAATTCCTCCATTTCAGTAATGAAAAAAATAGTCCTTTAGTCTTTTAGTGGAGACTATATTTAATAACAGTCAACCAATATCCACCTCCACAATTTCTAAGAGTTAGTTTCATCACCCAGCTGTTTCAGCTTCTTTATCTTTTCCATTTTATGATAGTTTGAAGGTCAAAGCCAGCCTCAAAATAATTAAAAAAAAAGGCAATGCAGTGTTGGATTTCACCACAAGATGTCCCCAGTAAGTTATAGAATCTTTTTCCAGGCCCCAGTAAAGTTTTTTTTCCCAGTTAAAAGGATAAAAGAAACAATATTCTCCAAGTAAGTGGAATAATAATAAAATTCTATAATAGGGATTTTTTCAGGATCCCAGAGTATCCAAAAGCAAAAATAGTCATTAAAATTAGATTATTCTTTCCTTTGTTCCAAAGCTTATCTTCCCAAGTAAGCAGACGCCGCTCTATCAAAGCAGGGAAATAATTCCAAGAGAGCTTTTCCCAGGAGTAGATAGGGAATAGATAGAGAAAAGAGAGGAAGGGAAGTGTCTCACCTGGATCTTCCACGGTGGTTCTTTACGCTTAGATGTTCTTGTGGCTTGAATGGCTGGGGAATGTCAGCATCGGCGAGGAGGCACTAAAATACTGGTGATCATTCACCCTGGAGATGAAAGATGAGGAAGTAGAGGAGAAGGCCTTCAGTGTGACGTGTACGAGAGGAAGCCGTGGAGCCAGGAGATGAGAGTGGCACAGTGGTTAGGGTGAAGAAGAACTTCAAGGGAAGCAGGAAGACCTAGTGGAGCAAGCCCAAAGAGTACTGAGAGATGCCTTTGGGACCCGGCGAGCCAAATAACTCCTTGCCCAAATTAGATGAACCTCGAATCATGTCGGAACCAGTGAGAGACGGTATATGATGTAGGCAGCTGCGGCCGGAAATTTCATTTGGACCCATTCAGGCCCAGGCAGCCCTGCCAGCAGCTGCTCAAGCAGCGCAGCCATTGCCACCAGGGGGCTCCATCCTCCTGAGGCAAGGGTTCCGAGGCCCCCAGCCCTCGGCTTAAAGTATGGGTTTTTCTTCACCCAAGTGTGGAACTACATGCAGGAGTATGGAGTAGATTTGGCTGGTGCGTGACCATGGCTCTGGAAGATACCAAAGCAGAGTGGATGATCTCTCTCCACAATGATGATGCGCCAGAACTCCAAAGCTTCAACTGATTCATGATGGCCCTGTGCAAGCGGTTCGAGGACCCATTTACCCAAACCAAAGTACAAACCCACATCAAAATCATCAACCAGGGTCATAGGAAAATGGCAGATTATAATCAAGAATTCCATGAGCTAGCCTGCTAGCCGGCCAATTAGCCAGAGGACATCCTAATAGAATGCTTCCAAGATGGGCTCAACGATGATGTATACAATACTTGCATCTTGCAGGGAGCTCCCCACACCCTCCACCAATGGTACGTATTGGCTGAGGAGGTGGAAGTCGATTTGGCCAGGTCTCACAGCCAAAACACCCATGGTTGGTGCTGTACCTCCCTGTTGGAGAAGAAAGATGTCCAAGAATACCTGGCTGTAATCTCAGCCCCAAATGCCGACTCACAGGCTGCTTCAAATGTGGAAAAGAAGGACATTGCACTGCCAACTGCCAACTCACCAAAGGACCCCCAAAATCTGGGAAGAATATAGGGAAGAAGATGGGAAAACTCACCCTGAAGCTCCGCAAGACAGCATTGGAGGGAGTCGAAGTTGTTGTGCTCTCCCCGTCTAGTTACGGAGACTGGGGAACTCCGACCACACTGGAGAGGAGCGACATGGACTCTGATGACAACCCCCTGGTAAGTCACCTTGTCACCAATCAAGCTGATCATGCCATCATCAGGCATCCAGGGGGAGGTGTTGGCTTTATTGGACTCAGGCTGCACCTGGTTCATGGTGAACCCTGAGGTGGGAGAAAAACTGGGGCTGAGGCTCCAGCAACTGAGGGTGCCTACAACATTTTGCCAAATGAATGGGACTGTGGCCAGAATGCCTTGGCTCACTTTATAATGGAGCCAGTGGAAATGTGGATGGGGAACCATCGGGAAACCCTGAGCTTTATCATAGCTCAGGGGATGGAGAGGCCCCTTTTACTGGGGCTGGCATGGCTCCAAAAATGGAACCCTTAGGTTAACAGGCAAAAGAGACTGTTAAAGATCTCATGAGGGGGCCCTGAAAAAGGAAAAGCTTTCCCCCAAAAGGTTAGCCTCAAGGCACAATGGAACTGGCCGCTGTGGCACAAAACCGATCAAGACATAACCCAAAAATACTCAAGGAATATTGGGATCTGAGGAGGGTTTTTAGTGAAAAGGGTCTAATGCACTCCCACCCTACTGGCCAACTGACTGCACCATCAAGATTGTCCCTGGGGCCAGACTACTAAAACCCAAACTATATTCTATGACTCCCCGAGAGTTGGGAGAACTCTACGCTTTCATAAACAAAAACCTACAACATGGGTTCATCCAGCCAGCCAGGCCCCGGGTAGCAATTCCGGTTCTATTTCGAGAAAAGAAAGATAGTTCTCTTCACTTGTGCATGGATTATTGTGAGCTTAACATGGTCTATGTGAAGAATGTGTACCCTCTACCACTCATGAAGGACATGTTAGCCCACCTAGCCAAGGGAAAATTCTTTACAAAATTGGATTTACGAGAAGCCTATTACTGTGTCAAGATTAAGGAGGGGGATGAGTGGAAAACAGCATTAAACTGCCCCCTGGGGTGTTTCCAATTCAGAGTACTTCCCTTTGGCCTAGAAGGGGTCCCTGCTATATTCATGCAGCTAATAAATGAAGTTCTGCATGAAGACCTGTACAAGGGGGTGCTGGTGTATTTTGATGACATTCTAATCTACATCAAAACAAGGGATGAGCCTTTAAAGCTCATGCGAACAGTGCTAAAAAAAAATACGGGCAGCCGAGCTGTATGCTAAACTTTCGAAGTGGGAGTTCCTCCAAGATAAAATTGAATCAGATCTCACATGAAGGAGTGGAAGTGGACCCAGAGAAAGTTAAGGCAGTGCTAGAATGGTTCCCCCCCCCTCGCAGGAGGAAGCAAGTTCAAAGCTTTCTGGAGTTTGCAAACTTTTACTGGCAATTTATTCACTCTTTTGCATAAATTGCCCTACCTATCACAAACTTACTAAAGACAAAAGAGGGAAAGCCTAAACCTAGCCAACCTTTGAAGTGGACTATGGAATGTCAGGCAGCCTTCAAAAAACTGAAGCGATTGTTCACAGCGGAGCCCATGCTAAGGCACCCAAACCTAGACACCTCCTTTGTCATCCAAGTGGATTCTAGTGATGTGGCAATAGGGGCAGTATTGCTACAGGAGAACCCCCAGGGAATCCTTCAACCCTGTGCATATATACAGTAACTCCAAGAAACTAACTGACACAGAATGGAGGTGGCTGTTTAGGAGAAGGAGGCTTATGCAGTTCGATAGGCACTGCTCACCTGGCAACATTTCCTAGAGGGGTCTAAACACCCATTTAAAGTATGGACAGATCATAAAAACTTGGGAGACCTTAAAAGCCCTGCAGAAATTCTTCCTTAAACAAGCCCACTGGGTGAGTTACTTCGACTGCTTTAACTTCAACCTGCGCTACATCCCAGGGGGAAAAACTTCTTAGTGGATGCCCTGTCTCAGCTACCACAATACAAAAGTGCCAGGCCTGAAATCATGTGACCAGTTATTCCGTCAAACCAATTGGCAGCGGCAATAATAGCGAGAGGCCAGGGAATCCCCTGTGAAACACTAAACAAACTGAGAACTGCCTTAAAAATGATGGTTAATAGCTCACAAAGAGGAGTGCACTCTGAGGGATGGGCTGGCCTGGGTCGGGGCAAAGCTATACATCCCTACTTGCATTCTTACTGTTTTGCAAACTTGCCACAACTCAAAAGTGGCAGGATATTTTGGCTTTGTAAAGACCTTGCATCTGGTCAAGCAGCAATTTTGGTGACCATCCCTCAAAAAAGACATTGAGAGCTATGTGGCCAGCTGCCTGGTGTGTGCTTCGGTAAAAAGGTGGCCAGGGAAACCCGTGGGATTACTACAACCTGTGGCAAACTCCCATGCATCTTGGAAAGAAATTTCTATGGACTTTATAGCAGAATTACCTGAGAATGCAGGGAACACCGTAATTTGGGTAGTTACAGACCCATTCTCAAAATAAGTCCATTTCATCCCATGCCCCCAAATACCATCAGTCTGCACCTTAGCTAAACTATTTGTACATGTCTACCAGCTGCATAGAATCCCTGATTGTATCATCTCAGACAGGGGGGCACAATTTACTTTGCAGTTTTGGTGTGAATTTTTGAAATTGATGGGCACTGCCAAGGACTTAAGCTCCTCCCATCACCCCCAAATGAATGGGAGGTGCGAGCCAACTTGGTGCTGGAACAATACCTCAGATGCTACATTAATTATCAACAAGACAATTGGACCGTTCTCTTGCCGTTTGCAGAGGTGGCATATAATAACTCAGTACATAGCAGCACTGGATTTATTCCCTTTAATGTAGCCTCGGCTCAGGACTTTGTAGCAATCCCCAAGCTACCTTTCAAGAAACCCCAAACTTCCTCATTAATGGAATGGATACAACAGTTGCAAACTATGGGGCCGATGGTTAGAAGAGATGATGGGAAGCATACAAGTGGCACGCTGATAAAAAAACATGCCAAGCCAAGAGAGTTTAAAGTGGGTGACATAGTATACCTTTCTACTAAATACATACAATCCACCCAGCAGTCTAAAAAAATGGGCTCTAAATACATAGACCCATTCTCTATTAACAAAATTATAAATTCAGTAATAGTGCAATTAGAAGTGCCAAAAAACTTGAAAAGAATTCACCTCTTTTTCCACTGTAGCTTACTAAAACCTGAAGTAATCTCTCCCCTTCGCCCACCTCCTCCTTTGTCACCCATTTTCATTTTTATAGAAGTTGTTGTTCGTCCATCAATTTCGATGAAGACCTTGACATCTTATGGATTATGGGCCATTAACAGTGTGTCCGTAGATGGCTGATAAGACTGATGTTAGCACGGAATGTTCTGCCACATACTGAACAGAGAAAAGTGGACCCTATTGCTTCAGCATTTGCAGCTCTGGCTTTACGGAGTGCTCGCTTCTCTTGTGCCAAGATTGTCCTTCTGTGTTCATATGTCTGGCAACCCTGGTAAACCAGGGTATGCCATGTCGGTCGATCATGCGCCAAAGATTCCCAAGGGATGGTGTTGATATCCAGGGACTTGAGAGATGCTTTCAGCGTGTCTTTGTATCGCTTCTTTTGTCCCCCATGCAATCGCTTTCCTTGAGACAGCTCACCATAGAAGAGCTATTTAGGGATGCGATGGTCTGGCATCCTTACAACGTGGCCTGCCCAGCACATCTGGGCTTTCATCAACAGAGTGTAAACTGATGATAGGCCTGCTCTTATTATATGTTTTTTCTTTCTATGTTCGGGTCTGCCATTCTGTTGGGAGGGGGAAGGAGGATACTGTACTATTCTTCTGGGAGGGGGGAGGTTGGTATGTGATTTGATGCATCGGGGTGCAAAGGAATGTGCCCTGGGCCATCTGTCTTATCTTTGTGCTGAGGGGAGGAGTTCAATAGGCCGAGAGGAAACCGACACTTTGAGAATGGTGCCAGGGAACTGTGCTTATCAATTTGGTTCCCATTAACAACTTTGCACCTGAGGATTGGATGAAATCAAACTGGACATTTGGCCATTGGGGTGGGGTCTGTAAGGGATGCTTTAATGTAACGTTTTGCATGAGAAAATACTAGATCTTGCTTTGCTTTCTTGCTGTCACTACTTCTCAATAAAAGGTCCTTTTGACATAATGCCTGTCTCAAGTGTTCTAGCTGAGGCAAGACCTTACAGCAACACTTTGAAGTAAAAGAAATCCTAGACTCTCAAAAACACAAGGGGAAAGTGCACTATCTAATATTGTAAAAACATTTCCCTGCATCCCAATCCGAGTGGGTTGATGGACGTCACATTTGGGCAGCCAAACTTTTGTGTTCCTTCCATCATAAATATTCCGACAAACCCCAAATGTGTAATCCCACTTAATTGCTTATTTAAACTGTCCTTTCTTTTCCAGGGCTAATGCATCTGAAAAGGGGGGGGGGAATGTCAGATGCTTGTCTTCGCTTTCTTTGATGCGCTCTAGCAACTGCCATAACCAAGCGGGAGGAGGCATTTGGGAGAGGAAAAGTGCTGGAGCATAAAAGAATGCTGTGGAATTTGGGAGAATATGGACACTAACATAGGTGTGAAACCGGAGGTGTCAAACCGAGCCCTCTTCCTGCCTTCAAGAACACTGGACCTAGGAAAGGAATTTACAGCAGTGCCTAAGGCACTGGATTCCCAAAATATCGGAACAGAGCATGATTGGACTACGCTGACATGGGGGAGAGTGTTGGATATTGGGGATAGCTTTCAATATACAATTTTCTTGCGATTTTTCTTCAGAGCTTGCCTCACTCATGCTGCACTCAGCATCTCTAATAAAAGTACCTTTCTCTAACACCTATGGAGTCAAGGGTCGTTCTTTCCTAGGGAGCAAGTTGTGGCCAGTCTGACAGCTGCCTTAGATTCAGAGCCAGCTGGGTGACCTGACTTCTATCCCTGGAACCACTTCCATAGTCTATAATTATTAATATACCCTGCTATGTAGAATCCTTTTGCCTCCTTTGATCAACATAAAAATTTGGATTAATGTTTGTTTTGGCCTTATAGCCGAAAAAAATATCCCATAATATACAGGTAGTCCTTGACTTATGACCACAATGGAGCCCAAAATTTAAGTGAGCCATTTGGGCCAGTCCTTAGGGAGCAAGCAAGGGGAAACCAAGATTCTGAAATTTTGCCAAGAAAATTGGAAGTACTTTTCCTGGCAGAACTAGTCCTGGCAGTCACCAGGCGTCAAAAACTGACTTGAAGGCATACACACAAGCACACATACATACCTGCGCTCACGCACACATCTGTCTATGGATTTTGTACCATGTCCCTTATGGGCTCCCTTGGACACCAGCTTGGATGACAAGGAACAGCCAGCTCTGGGGACATCTGAGAAGGACGATGGCAGCATCAGGGAAACCTGGAAGGCTCTATGACTGGAGCGGATGGCTGAGGTAAGGCAGAGGCAGGATGTCAGGGGAATCTTGTGAGTGAGTGACCAGACGAACAGCTGGTTGCGCAAGCAGAAGGAGAGATACAGCTGCAGCCAATGAGCATGGACTTATCAGCCAGCCATGAGGGCCAAAGAGAAGGCTGGCTGATAGTCCATGTTCACTGGCTGCATCTGTGTCAGTGGTGAAAAGAGAAATTATTACCCTTGCCAGATCCTAGGTTGCACAGAGCCAAGTGGAGGGAGATGCAAGGGAGATCAGTGAAGCTACTCATGAGGTGACGCCCTTACCCTTCCTAATGTGGTGCACCAATCTGCAGCTATTTAGTTTGGCATTTGAAGCCTGAGGATTGTCAGAGACAACTGTTCACAATAATTGTTTGTGTGTGCTCTTGATTTCCTTGTACCCTTATGCCTTGACTCCTTTGAATCCATGCTTTGGTCTCGTATTGTCTTCATTGTGTTGACTTCATCATGCTTTGGACCTATGGACTTGTATTGATTTCATTGTGTTATGATCCCATTGACTCCGTGCTGACTTCCTTGTGCCTTGTACCAGTTATTGACTTTGTTGGGCCTGGACTCCATTGACTTTGCTGGGAACAGATTCCTGTTCCTTGCATTTGGGACTTCAGGAATGACAAAGGGGTTTGGTGGTGTAGAATTAACATGTTCAACTCTGCTTTTGTGTGTGTATGTGTGTGTGTGTGGACTGGAATAGAACACTGGGAATACTCTGGAGCTAAGCCTTTTTCTTGCTGCCTCATATTCATGCATTCACTTCTCTTATTATAACATATACAATGCTCCCTTGAAAACAACAACAGGAATCACTGTATCAACAGGGGAGAGAAGAAAACATTACATGTAGAGAGCTATTTGAAAAACAGCAATTACAAGTAATCGGCTCTCCTTAACTGATATCTATCTGGAACAATGTCTTGCAAATCATGCCTTTATTACTTTTCTAAAGTAAGCATCCACAGTAGCTCAACATTCAAGATTCTATCTTATAATGAAGATTAAATCTGCAAGTCAGGATTCTGGCCTATCAGAGATGTGACAATAGAATCTTTCAGCAGAAAGCCAACAATTATCATACTCCTCCTATAAAGTGACTAAGAACTTACATTGGGCCATTTGGAGATCTCACCATATAATTAATATTAGAAGCAAAGATACAACATACAAAATTCCATCTCCTTCCTCCCTCATTGCACAAAAATAAATGTTTATCAATGCTTGAAAATGAAATGTAAAATCCTGTTTACTTTTAGGGCATGGAGTGACACCTCTTGAGAGAGTATGGAAAGTAGCAAAAGAGAACAATATCTTAGTTCAAATAAAATATCCCATCCTGTTCGTGTCAAAGGTACCTTTTAAGGCGCTTCCAGGTTGAAACGACTAGCCAGTGACATCACCATTGCCTGGGGGACCCCAATCAGGGCTCTTTTCATGTCCCAAAGAAGATGGAGCGAATGACGAGTTCACCCCACCACACAGCAGCACTCGGGTCTTGAATGCGGGCTTGCTAATCTCCAACCCAACATCTTAATTATGTGAGCCACCACGCTCCACAAAATAAACATATTTGGAAAAGAGGTATATATGAAAGGAGTGATTTTATACATAAAATTTTTAGCTGATCAATGTCCATCCTTAAGGTTGACATGACTTAAAATAAAAAAAGTATCCTATAAGGCAAGCAATCTCAACAGAATTATAATAATAAGGAATTAGTTTTAATTTGGCCAAATTATCTGCAGTCATTAAGTGAGACATCATATGACCATCACCTGCAAATTTATTGCTGGCTTCTCCAATGACTCTGCTTCTTTGAAGAGAACTGTGAAGTTTGTAAATGGTAATTGTGTGACCATGGGATGCTGTGACAGTAGTAAACACCTTTATTTTATTTATTTATTTTTATTTTACAAAATTTATATGCCGCCCTTCTCCCCATGGGACTCAGGGCGGCTCACAGCATGTTAAAACAATATACAAAATTACCCCTTCTAAAAACCAATTAAAATCCAAATATTAGTGGCTGTGACTATTTAAAATCATTAAAAATTATCCCTATTTAAAATTCACCCTAGGTCAGGCCCGCTTGT
>NW_015386652.1:460188-468397 GCF_001527695.2 Protobothrops mucrosquamatus | reverse complement strand
GATAATTGGCCAACTCGTCTGGATCCAGGGAAGGCTTCTTGAGGAGGGGCCTCACCACGGCTTCCTACTAATTACAAAGCACCTGAATCCTTATCACGTGACTTCAGGGATGCTGTGACAGTCTAAGTGTAAGGGTTGGTTGTTTCTTTTTCAGTACTGTAAAAACTTTGAATGGTTGCTAAACAGGACAGTCATTAAATGAGGACTACTTGTACTAGCTGTAATACCTTTTACCAGCTTTTTTAAAAAATATATATACTTTTGTAAGCAGGAGCAAAAGCAACTTGTTTCTAGACCAGAAAGTCATTGTGATACTAAATACAAGGGCAATTCAGAAATAAACCTCCGTTTGGTTATCAATGATAGACACTCGCAGATACAGAACTTTTATTATACACATTAGAAAACTACAACATTACATTACTTTTTGACATAATCGCCATTCAAATTGAGGCACTTGTCATAACGTCTTACAAGATTTGAAATTCCTTAGTAGTAGTCACTCAGCGCCAAATCTGGGCTATTGGGGAGGTGTGATCAAAAACATCCCAACGAAACTGCTTCAAAAGTTCTTGGGTGCATCTAGCAGTGTGCGGGCATGCATTATTGTGAACCAACACCATACCAGAATTCAGCATGCCCTGACGCTTGTTATGGATGGCTCGTCTGAGTTTTCGTAACGTTTCACAGTAGATGTCTGAATTGATGGTCGAACCATGCTCCATGAACTTCACTAGCAGTATTCCTTTGGCATCTTCACATTTGGCAGGATTTTCTATGGCACCCCTTCCGGTGTGGTGTTGATTTATGATAATGCTTGCCCACCAAATGTGAAGTCATTGATAACCAAATGGAGGTTTATTTCTGAATTGCTCTCGTATATAGTACAAATTTTAAATGTTACAAAGTTAACTTTATATATGTATTTATTATCCAAAATATATTAAGTAGCTCACTTCAGCCCCAAGCTGTACCAAAATATCAGGCATAAATGTATATTGAAGATCTATTCCATACAGATTATTAATCACAAAAAACAATGGGTGAAGTGAAAGATCTGTTTTACACTATTAGAGAAATTTAAATATCCTACGAGAACTCAGAACTTAATCAATTATGCCTCTTTCAAAGATACAGAGACTGTGTAAATTAATCTGCATATTACTTTTTAAAAACCTTCAAGACAGATTAACAGACCATACTGCTGCTATTTTGGAATCTTTCAAGCAATAATCCACAATCAAAACTGAAATGCTTCCTCACATTCAGAAGCCACAGCCACTCATTATCACAATTAGTATGCATATTAACCATAATAATATTAAGTCTGATGAAACTGCAAGTCTAATTTAATGATATATTTCTCCAGTTTTTCTCATTCCATTTTATTTTTAAGGCAAAGGGGAATAATTGATCACTTAAAAACAAAATAATTTTAAATGCAATATGCAACATGGGAACTAATTAATATTGACACATAGAAATGGAAAAATTCTGCTTTTGTTTTCTTTCTCGTTTAGGCAATAATAGCTTTTTATGAGTATTTCATCAATACCCATGAAAAGCTACTTCAAAAGTGTATGTGTTTGAAAATGGACTACATCAAATACTATTAAATATTTGATAACTGCTTTGTCTTTACACTTAGCATTCTAATTTGCTATCCTGCAAAAACATTACATATTGATTGATATTACCACTTCATTTTTTACAGTGATTTGGCCTACATTTCTCTCTAATTAAATGGAATGGCACTTTTTTATTTAAGAAAGGGGGTATCAATTGTATCCAGACGTACACTATATCCTAATTAATGGGTTTCTGAATAGCACTTTTTGTAATGACATGTAGGAATGACTTTGGGAGATAGGCAGAAAGGTGTGGCAAACATCTCAGAAGGGACCCTCTTTAATTTCTTGAGTTGTAAAGGCAAAGAGAGAGGTACTTTCAGATTTGCAGGGTTCTGCTAATGTAACCTTACAATAAAGCAGAATTAGTCCATCTGGTCTTGCTTCATGTCTGGACTACTTCACTAGGCTGAACTTCTGCACAAAGAAAAGTCAGTGTAAACTCTACAACTTCAAAGAACAAGGTGATGGTGGTTAAACTCTGCATTGCTCCAGGATGTACATGCAATTTTATCTTATCTTAGACTGGAAGATTTTTTTAATGAAATTTTTATTGATTTTTATAATAGAACAGCAAATACCAATATGATGCATCTACACACACAAGCAAAAAATAATAATAATACATTTTCAGATACGCCTGGCAGTCCCCGCCTTGCCTCCACCCTCATCACTTTCCTCTCCTTCCTCCCCCTAGATCCACAACCTCTCCTCCTTCCTCCTTACAATCTCCCTACATCCCCTCTACCTTCTTAACCACCTTATCGAGTGCAGTTTGGGGCACCAGCCGAACATCTCCTCTTATCAACCATTATTTACCTATAATAATTAAATACATCAATTTTTATAATTTCCCCCTAATCCCCTCCCCCCCGACTCCCCAGAACTAATTACAGGGTTAAACACACATCCTAAAGCAATCAAATATTTAAAAAAAACTTTAACTCTAATAATAAGAAAACAAAAATTATACGCTATTTTAACACCAAAACTCAAAATATAATTGTCCATCTTCCCCAAATCCAAATAGCTAAAAATTAAACTTTACCATTTCTCTTATAATCATTCGAATATCTTAAACCCATTAAATAGAATCTTTAACTTCTTAAAACAATGTGAATCCTTTAAAATAATATAATTATATATCATTAATCTTATAACAAGTTCAAACCATAATATTACAAATCCAAAGTTTCCCCCCCCCAAAAAAAGTTTAAAAATAAAATAAAAAAACTTTCAAAACATTCATATAAGTTTATCCTCCTGGATCTCTTCACTCTACAAGTCCAAGGACTTCGAAAGCATTCTTCTTATTTATATTACTAGTCCAAAATTTTAAAGATATAAACTTCAAAAATATTCCTTATTAGTCTGTCCCAGCTCTTCCATTTTGCATCTCCCCCCGACTTTCCATTCTTTTTCACATCACTGATACCAAATCAACCTTCAGAGTCGATGAGTCTTCTGCCTTTTACATTTTATAACGTGTCCGAAATTTCTGCAAGTAGTAAGCCTGTAAGCTTCTTCCAAAAACACAAACAGCAACATCTTCAGCTGGTTTTCTCTGATGCACGACCCATAAATTAACTCTATATAAGCTTTTTTTTCTCAAAATTTCATCAGGGAGGTACACCAGGACCATAGCCAGATCTGCTACAGCTTCCTTTCCCAGCTTTTCAAGCTTATCATTTTCCAAATCTCTACAATATAGCATATCATTTTGGGGTGTTTCCATAACATCTTCTTCAACATCTTCACATAATTTATCCTCCCGTTGCTCTATACAATCTGGAACTATAAACCTCTGGAGAGCAGCTGCCACAGTTTCATATGATTTTTCCAAATTCTTAACCCAGAGATCTTTAACTTCCACACTATATTGCTTAACTGCTTGCATCAAAACATCCTGTAAGTCATTTGTAATTAAAGATAAAGGCATTTTCAATAGGTTCCACTCAGCAACCAGCAGAAAAGTAAGAAATTTTTCTTTCTCTCTTTCTTTCTCAGTTCCGCAGCCATTTTAAAACCATTCTCCAAACTTCTTTAAATATCACTTCAGTAATCCAAAAGAATAACAGTATAAATATCACCAACCAGTAGGCATTACAAATTCATTGCAGCTAAAACTTTCCAAAGCCGAAGGAGCAACAATGTATCTCTGTCCAGTTAGTAACCAGAAGAAAGTGAAAGTAAAAAACGAAAGTTTCTTTACTGTTCCAAAGAAACGGCAATTCTGCAGCCATTTCCTCTCACTTTAAATCTCTACAAAATAAAGAAGATGCTAGTATATTTTCAGAGTCAAAGTCACGAATAGTCCAATATAGCTCCGAACCTCCTGTTTAGATCCGTCTGCTTATAATTTAAATCCAAATATCTTTCAACAGCAGAGGTGGGAGCTGCATCTGGCTTTGCTCCAAATGAATAGGAGCGAAGGCATCATGGGGCGCGGAGAATGTCCAGACTCCGGGCGAGCTACCATCTCTCACCCCCAATTAAAGAAAAACCGGGGTGAAAGGTTTTTCTAGCCCTATCCGGACTAACCCTATCCGGACTAACTCACCCCCACCTCTTCGCCCGAGGGACGAGGTTCCGAGCCGAGAGACAGCTGACGAACGCTGTCTCTTCAGGCTTTGACGCGCTCCCAGACAGGCGGCTAACAAAAGCCGCCATTCGGTGCAGCCTGTCACCACCGGAAGTCAGACTGGAAGAATTTGATTAGCCTTTGGATATATTATTATTTCACTTGTATATACGTAAAGAGATATTACAGAAGAAATAAATGTATGCTCTGCTGAAAATCTATGAAGGTATTTAGGGCTAAGGACTTTGCTTATACAAAAGATTATGAACAGTTGGTAAGAAAGTTAAGGAGTTAGGTGCACAGGTAGTTTTTCATCTGTATTTTCAATGAAAAGTCAAAATCCAGTAAGAAAACAAAGTTTTTGGAAGTGAACCACTGGCTAAAAGGTTGATGTTGCCAAGAGAACTTTGGATTTCTGGACCATGGTCTACACTACCTCCTAGGTGGCCTTTGGCAAGGGATAGGCTGCACCTCACAAAAACCAGGAAGAATGTTTTCAGAAAACAACTGGTCCAACTTATCAGAAGGGCTTTAAACTAAAATTGAGGGGAGAGGGTGACTAATCTTTAGGACTCCAGGACACAATTCCAAGCAAAAAACCCTAGAAAACAAATCAAATAATGTGGTAAGGAGTGATGGAAAGGAAGACAAACTCAAACACCAAATAGGAGATATAGGAAGCATACACAGAGTCAGATATAAAGATCTTAAATGCCTATATACAAATGCTCAAATTTGGGGAACAAACAGGATGCACTTGAATTATTAATACATGAGGATAGATATGACATAGTTACAATTACTGAAACTTGGTGGGATGAAACCCATGACTGGAACGTATTGATAGAAGGATACAAACTGTTTAAAAAAAACAGACCTCATAAAAGAGGAGGTAGAGTTGCATTATACTGTCACAGAAATGCACAAAACCAAAGATGA
This sequence comes from Protobothrops mucrosquamatus, assembly GCF_001527695.2. Lineage (NCBI taxonomy): Eukaryota > Metazoa > Chordata > Lepidosauria > Squamata > Viperidae > Protobothrops > Protobothrops mucrosquamatus. The sequence goes on along the minus strand of NW_015386652.1, from coordinate 463,249 downwards.
AAACCTCCTAGAATACATATGGGTCAATATAAAAGAAAAAAAAAGAATGACATTGCCAAAGGTGTATGCTACAGGCCACCCAACCAAGCAGAAAAAATAGATGTACTTGTTACTAACCAATTAACAAATATATGTAAGAAACTACAACAGTAATACGGGACTTTAATTATCCTGACATCAACTGGAAGATTAATTCTTCATCAAGTGAGAGATTGAACAGTTTCTGAACAACCTAGCTGACAACATTATTGTCCAAAAGGTAGAGGAGGGAACTAGAGGGACAACCATACTGGACATAATTCTCATGAACAGGGAAGTGATAGAGGGAGTTGAAATTATAGAAAACTTGGGTGAGAGTGGCCATGTCATATTGGAATTCAATATAATGCAAACTACAAGCAATAGAACATAATCATACCAGACTCTTAGATTTCAAAAGAGCTGATTTAAACAAACACAGAATTTGGAAAGATTCCTTGGATAAAAATCCTAAAGGGGAAAAGAACTGAAGAAGCATGGGAAACACTGAAAAATACAATCATAAAAGCCCAGTCCAACACAATACCACTGAAAAAGAAAAAAACAAGAAATCCAAGAAGAAACCAGCATGGTTGCACAAAGATCTCTTTGATAAACTGAAAGACAAAAAGGATAAGTACAAAAAATGGAAAGAGGGACACATAACTAAGGCAGAATAGTAGCAGATAGCAAGAATCTGCAAAGATGAAGTCAGGAAAGCAATGGCTCAGAATGAACAAAGACTTGCAACAAAAGTTGAAGATCATTTTTAAAAAGTTTCTTTCAACATATAAACAACAAGAAAAAAGTCAAAGAAACAGTCAGTCCACTAAAGAGAGAAGATGGCAAGGAAGTAGCAGGCAGTAGGGATAAAGCAGAGCTGCTTAACTCATTCTTTGCCTTGGTCTTCATGCAAAAAGAAACCATAGCCCAACCTACCAAAAATCAAACTATAAAAGACAGACTGGAAATAAAAATTAAAATAAGCAAGAAAATGCTAAGAGAGCATCTGTCTTATCTTGATGAATAGAAATCACCAGGAGCTGATAGATTACATCCCAGAGTTGTGAAGGAGCTGGCAGATGTTATCTCAGAACCATTGCACCATATCTTTCAAAAATCCTGGAGCACCAGGGAACTACCTGAGGATTGGAAAAGAGCTGATATGGTTACCATCTTCAAACAAGGGGAAAAAAACAGACCCAAGAAACTACAGACCAATGAGCCTAATATCAATACCTGGGAAGATACTGGAACAAAATAATCAAAAAACAGATCTGCAAACATCTAGAAACAAATAAAGTTATAATTAGAAGTCAGCAAAGTGTCAGACCTGACCCAGCTGGCCCGTCAGGAAAGCAAAACTCTTGAAGGCATTAAATTGAATCAAAAGAACTTTTACTGAGAGAAAATGGATGCAGTAAAGTCAGGTGGAATCTGAAGATCCCTTGCAAAGTAAAGTAAAGCAATTCTTTTGGTTTCCCAATCCTAACTCCCCCTGGCCAGTCCACCCGCACCAATGTAATAATAATAATAATAATAATAATAATAATAATAATAATGATGATGATGATGATGATGATGATGATGATGATGATGATGATGATGATGACGACGATGACGATGATGATTTGGAAGGGACTTTGGAGGTCATTTAGTCCAACCCCCTGCACAGGCAGGAAACCCTATACCATTTCTCCTTAGTTCTAGGTTGCTTCTCTCTTTGGTTAGTTTCCATCTGTTGCTTCCTGTCCTGCCTTCAGGTGCTTTGGAGAATAGCTTGACTCCCTCTTCTTTGTGGCAGCCCCTGAGTCATTGGAACACTGCTATCATGTCACTCCTCGTCCTTCTCTTCATTGGACTAGACATACCCAAAGATGCCAAGATGTTTTGAGGATACAGATAACAGTTCACACTCAGGGCACAATGGCCTTGGAACCTGGTGAAAACAGGCTGGGAAGGCATCCGTCCCTCCCTAATTCCCAAGTGAACAGAAGAAGTGGAAAAGCCCAAGCATGCCATCTCCCCTCTTAACACGATGGCAGGACACCAGAGTATGATGGTGGATCTAACACATGGCTTTGTTAAAAAGAGATCATGCCAAACCAATCTTATTACATTCTTTGATAAAGTGACAAAATTAGTAGACCAGTGAAATGCTGTGGACATAGTATACTTAGACTTCAGCAAGGCATTTGACAAAGTAGAATGGTAAACTAGAAAAACGTGGGATAGACAGCATAAAACTGTACTCAACAAGTAGTCCTTAATGATACTACAACTACATGGAGGGAAGTAAGCAGTGGGTACCACAAGGTTCCATCTTAGGCCCAGTACTCTTCAATATCTTCATAAACGACTTAGATGAGGGAATAGAAGGGGAACCCATCAAATTTGCAGATGATACTAAGCTGGCAGGAATAGCCAACACCCTAGACAATAGGCTCAAGATCCACATAGATCTCAACAAACTTGTACACTGTGCCCTATCTAACAAAATGAAATTCAACCTAGAGAAAAGTAAAGTCTTACACTTAAGCAAGAAAAATTTATTTATTTATTTATTTATTTATTTATTTATTTATTTATTTATTTATTTATTTATTAAATTTATATACCGCCCTATCTCCCTTGCGGGACTCAGGGCGGTGAACAGGCGATACTAAAAACCACGAATAAATAAATAATTTCTGTTTTAAAATCGAATTGAATAATAGGCCTGTTCTAAAAACACACCTATACAAAACCCCCCACTGAAACACAATCCAAACTACGCCAGGCCGGCCGCACGGAATAGATGGGCCTTCAGGGCTCGGCGAAAAAGGCGCAGGTCCGCAACTGTATGTAGGTCGGGGGTAGGTCATTCCAGAGGGCAGGAGCTGCCACAGAGAAGGCTCTCCCCCTGGGGGTCGCCAGCCGGCATTGTCTGGCCGACGGCACTCTAAGGAGGCCCTCTCTGTGGGAGCAGACTGGTCGAAGGGAGGTGTTTGGTAGGAGGCGGTCTTGCAAATACCTAGGTCCATTGCCATGGAGCGCTTTAAAA
>NW_015386652.1:458001-460040 GCF_001527695.2 Protobothrops mucrosquamatus | reverse complement strand
CAGGAGGACGCCCAGGTTGCGAGCCCTCTCCGCGGGGGCTAATGACTCGCCCCCGATAGCCAGAGATGGAACCAACTGGCTATGACGTGACGCCGGAAACCACAGCCACTCGGTCTTGGACGGGTTGAGACGAAGCCTGTTCCTCCCCATCCAGACTCGCACGGCCTCCAGGCACCGGGACATCACTTCCGCGGCATCAAAAGTACACATACAGATTAGGTGAAACCTGGTTTAATAGCAATAACGGTGCGAGGTATCTTGGAGTCCTAGCGGACAATCAATTAAATATGAGCCAGCAGTGTATGGCGGCAGTAAAAAAGCCAATACAATCCTAAATTGCATTAACAGAGTGATTGAAACAAGATCACGTGAGGTACTAATACTACTCTATAAAACCTTAGTAAGACCACACCTAGAATACTGCATCCAGTTTTGGTCACCATGCTATAAAAAAGATGTTGAGACTCCATTTAGAGTGCAGAGAAGAGCAACAAAGATTATTAGGGGAGTGGAGGCTAAAACATATGAAGAATGGTTGCAAGAACTGGGCATGGTTAATCTAGTGAAGAGAAGGACATGATAGCAGTGTCCCAATATCTGAGGGGCTGTCACAGAGAGGAGGGGGACAATCTATTTTCCAAAACACCCGAAGACCAGACAAGGAATATTGAATAGAAACTGATCAAAAAGAGATTCAACCTAGAAATAAGGAGAAATTTTCTGACAGTGAGAACAATCAACCAATGGAACTGCTTGCCTTCAGAAGTTGTGGGTGCTTCATCACTGGAGGCTTTCAAGAAGAGACTAGATAGCCACATGTCAGAAATGGTATAGGGTCTCCTGCTTGAGTAGGGGGTTGGACTAGATGACCTACAAGGTCCCTTCCAACTCTGTTATTCTGTATATATTCTGCATTAATATTTTGCAGCTTAGATATTGGTGGTGCTATGATGATTGTGGACTTTGAGACATATTTTTGTTCATTTCTTTTATTTCAGCCTAGATATTTACCTCCTCACATGTAAATTCAATTGTGAAGACTGCTGCTTCACCCACACTGAAATTACCTGAGATCATCCCCAATGTTTGCCAATTTAGCTAGGAAAAATCAAAGGTATAAGTACAGATTAGGTGAGACCTGGCTCAAAAAAGGAACTGTGAGAGGGACCTTGGAGTCCTAGTGGACAATTACTTGACTATGAGCCAACAGTGTGCAGCAGCCGCCAAAAAAGCTAATACAATCCTGGGTTGTATAAACAGAGGCATAGAATCAAGATCACACAAAGTATTAGTACCGCTTTATAAAACCCTAGTAAGGCCACACCTGGAATAGTGTAATCAATTTTGGTCACCATACTACAAAAAAAGATGTTGAGATTTTGGAAACAGTTCAGAGAAGAGCAACTAAGATGATCCAAAGCCTGGAGACTAAAACATATGAAGAACGGCTACAGGACTTATCTTTGGCTAGTCTAAAGAAAAGAAGAAAAAGGGGTGACATGATAGCAGTATTCCAGTATTTGAGGGGCTGCCACAAAGAAGAGGGCATCAAACTATTCTCCAAAGCACCAGAGGGCAGGACAAGAAACAATGGTTGGAAACTGACCAAACAGAGAAGCAACCTGGAATTAAGGAGAAACTTCCTAACAGTGAGGACAGCTTGCCTTTGTCATGGTTCCGACAGATGAAACTCTTCAAAAGAACTTCGAGGCATTGTTTACCTTAAAGAATCTTTATTTTGAGTAGCATAACATCAGCAGTGCATAATCGAAGCCAAAAACTGAATTCCCCTCCCCTGAGCACATAGTATCAGAGCACAATTCCCTCCTCCAATTAACAGTCATACAAGATCTTATTTTAGAGGGGGGTGCGGACCTGGCGGGTATTACTGAGACCTGGCTGGGCGTCGAGGGAGGAGTCCCTCTTGTAGACATCTGCCCGCCGGGTTTTCAGGCATTCCATCAGCCGAGGACCCGGGGTAGGGGCGGGGGGGTAGCGGTCATTATAAGGGAGAGCCTTCGTCCTAGGGAGACCACTGT
>NW_015386652.1:429868-455886 GCF_001527695.2 Protobothrops mucrosquamatus | reverse complement strand
CATGGCTTTTTCAGCAAGCGGGACTGACCTAGGGTGAATTTTTAAATAGGGACAATTTTTAATGATTTTAAACAAGACACAGCTACAAATATTTGGTTTTTAATTGGCTTTTATAGGGAAATGTTTTGTATTGTTTTTAATATGCTGTGAGCCGCCCTGAGTCCCATGGGGGAGAAGGGCGGCATATAAGTCTTATTAATAAATAAATAAATAAATAAATCACATTCCCCAATTAGTTTGAAGCACGGGCTTCCTCTCCAGTTCTCCAGCCCAAGTCCTTATCAGCTCTGGTTACAATAACCTTGTTTCTCACGCTAGGTTTGGTGTTGTTATGTCTCGTTCATATCCCCACTCCCAGCATCATCTAACTCTAAAAGCAAAAGGTAAAAGATGACTATATTTCTATCTGTTGTCAATGCAAAAACATCTGATGTTAGCAGCATTGACATCCAGCCCCCCTTACGAAAAGGATAAATCCTGTAATATAAACAAAAGCACAGGTTGGGGATTGCCTCTTGGTTTGTTAGGGTGTTTCTTATAAAACCTAGTAATGAGTCTATCAGCTTTCACATTGCTAGACTTCACCCAAGTGGCTTCAGACAACGAATATCCTTTTCATTTTACTAAATACTGCAATTTCCCTTTAAAAATTTTAGAATCAAGAATACGCTTTACTTCATAGTGAGTCTGTCCTGCCACCATGAGGGGTCCGGATGCCTTCTTACGGGGAGGTCTTAAAGTGGAACCCCGGTAAGGTTTCAACAGGCTGCAATGGAAAACAGGGTGAATTTTTCCTAAGAGCTTAGGGAGTTTTAATTCCACTGTGACTAGGTTAATGATCTTTATAATGGGAAAAAGTCTGGAGAACGTCGGCCCCAACTTCTTACTGGGTAATTTGAGCCGTAAATATTTAGTCAACAGATAAATCTTTTCCCCAACTTGGAACGTTCTTTGGGGGGCCCTTTTTTTTATCCGCCTGCTTTTTATATGTTTTGGATGCCTTTTTTAAAGCAGTTTTCATGGTTTTCCAAACTTCTTCCTACCCCTTCACCCATTGATCAAGTGTCTGGGAAGCAGAGGGCACCTGGGGGTATTCGGGTATCGGGTTGAACTCTTTTCCTGTGGCCACGTTAAAAGGCATGAAGCCAGTGCTGCTGTGAACAGAGTTATTGTAAGCCACCTCTGCGAAAGGGAGGAGGTCAGTTCAGTTAGTTTGTTGGTAGCTGACATAGCATCTGAGATATTTCTCTACCATTGAGTTCGCGGATTCAGCCCCCCCATTAGTAGACGGGTGAAAAGCAGATGATAGACCTTGAGATGAACCAATTAGTTTAAGAAAACTTCTCCAAAACTTAGCTGTGAACTGCACCCCCCTGTCCGAGATTATTCGTTTAGGTGTGCCTTGCAGCTGGTAGATGTGTTTCAAACACATTTTGGTCAGTCGTTGGGCAGACGGGAGCCCTTTGCAGGCAATGAAATGAGCCTGCTTTGAGAAAAGATCTATCACCATCCAGATGACTGTATTTCCTCTACTTTCAGGTAGATCTACTATAAAATCCATAGCAATTTCTTCCCATGGTTGGGAAGGATCTGCCACCAGTTGCAACAACCCAGAGGGTTTCCCTGGAATTCTTTCCATGGTGGCACATAGAGCACAACTCCTGACATAGCTTTCCACATCCTGCTTCAATCCCGGCCACCAGAATTGCCGGTGGATGAGCTGTAGTTTGGCATCCAACAGTTTCTTTAACACTTCTCTTCCTAGTTTTACGTGGTCAGTCATATTCGTGACGTATATCATCAAGATACAACAGAACCCCTTTGTATAAATGGTCATGTAGAACCTGATTAATCAGCTGCTTGAAGACAGCTGGGGCCCCTGTAGTCCAAATGGCATGACTTTAAATTGATAGCTCCCCATGGGACGGTTAAAAACAGTCTTCCACTCATCTCCGTCCTTTATCCTCACCCGGTAATATACCTCTCTCCGGTCTAACGTAGTGAAGACACTCCCCTTTGCCAAGAGTCCTTCAGGAAGGGAGGGGGTATTTATTTTCCTCATTCACAGTGTTCAGACCCTTATAATCCATGCACAGACAAAGCGACCCATCTTTTTTTTTTTCTTTAAACAACACATGGGCTCCCACAGCAGACGTGGCCTGTTCAATGAATCCCCTCTCTAGGTTTTTGTCCACATATCATTGTATCTCCTCCATTTCATGGCATACATCTTTGGTTGTGGGAGTTTGGCTCCGGTAATAGTTCGATGGAGCAATCATTGGGTCAGTAGGGAGGCAGGGTGTCACATTCTTTTTCACTAAATGCCTCCGCTAGGTTCCGGTATTCGCTAGGGATGAGTGGTTTGCCTGGTTGCGATAAGGCAGCCATATGCACTAACTCATTGGATGGGCTAAACTCTCCTGTAATGTCTGTTGAGTTAGTGGGGGGCTTGGGTCCTATAGGTAGCCTTACAGTCCTCATTCCTTTCTCCCACCAGATAAATGGCTTCCATTTGTCCAACCAGGCCAGCCCTAGGATCACAGCCTCAGTCATTTTTGGAGCCACCATGAAATGAATGAACTCCCAGTGCTCACCTATTTCTAAGCGTAGGGGTTCGGTCAATTGCATGACTAAAGTTCCTCCCATCAGGGAGCCATTGGCTTGCTCAAACCTCACGGGTTTGGAGAGCAGCTTTGCTCGTATGCCCATCTTCAGGGCAAGTGACAAGCTAATAACGCAATGGAAGCATCCGGAGTCGACTAGTACTTTTAAATCTACCTGTGCTCCCATCTTAGGGATTATGAGTTTGGCAGGTAGTGGAAAAGGTGGGACGTGTTGACTCACCATCGGGTCATTCTCTCCCTTGTCGTCGCTGTCGTAGGAAGGTAGAATGATGGCAGGTCCGGCTTGGGTCTTGGTACTCTCCTGCATGGGGGACATGACTTGAACAACAGGCTCCTGTACAATTCAGTTGGATTTCTCTTTTGTTGGCTGCTGGGTTGGTTTCTTCTTCGCTGGTGGTCCTGGTCTATTCTGCTGCTGGGGGTAAGGGACTGGGCAATTCGCTGCTCGATGTCCCTGCTATCCACATCTGAAACACTTGATTGATGGCCCAGCAGGTGGTCTGGGATTCTCTGCAGCCGCAGTGGTTGGAGGCTTTCGGGGGGGGGGGGTGGCTGTCACGGGTTGATTTGGCCTCGACTCAGCTTCCTGGGGGGGTGGCTTCTGATAGCGGGCAAGCTGCCTGGTTCCACTCTTGCAGCTGATCAAGGACTGCTCAATAAATACAAGCCTGGCAGAGGTGGTCGTCTAGTGAAGTGATGTGAAGTGATGGACCAGGGATTGCTCAGGCCACCTCTCTATTCGACTAGCTAGCTTGCAAAACTCTCATACATATTCCAGTGCAGGTCTGCCGGCTTATTTTATTTTGTTGATTTGCTCTTCTGATTTGAGGGCAATAGATGGGTCCTCAAACCTTGCTCTCAGTCCTAGGAGGAAGAGATGGGGGTCTTCTAACTTGGGTGCTTGCTCATTATATAAATTGTTCAGCCACTTGGATGCTTCTCCTTCTAAGCTGGACACAATCATGTCAACCATAGCGGCTGGATTCGGATAGAAATAGACACAGCGGTTCAAGTGAGAGCGCACCTGATTGAGGAAAAAGATCAGCTTCTCCAGGTCCCCATCGAAGGTGGCTCTAATGGGTGTTGCATCCTCAACTGTTGCTGGCCCCCCATGGTGGCTGCCACATTCCCAGTTGCTGCAAGCCTCCCAATGGTTGTTGCATGCCCAGGGGCTGTTGCCACCCCCTGCTGTTGTTGCATTGCAGGTGGCTATGGCACTCCCAATTGTTATACGACCCCCACCGATCTCAGCAACTGCTGTAATGGCAGCCCCAGCTGCTGTGGGCCTCCCAGTGATTGCTGCATGGGTGGGGGTTGCTGCCATCCCCACTGCTGTTGGCCCACGAGGGTTTGTGGCACCCCCAATTGCTGCAGATCACCCTGATACCCTGGAGGTATCAGCCCCAGCAGTTGTGGGGGCCCCAGCAGTTGTTGCACATTCGGGGGCAACTGCCAATCCCATTGCTGCTGCAGTGCTCCCAACAGTTGTTGACCCCTTGGCAGCTGCATCATCCATGGTTGTTGCAAGGTCCCCATCTGCTGCTGCACTTTCGGGAGCTGTGGCCATCCCCACTGCTGGCTTCCCAGCTGGGGAGGCTGTGGCATTTCCCATTGTTGTGAGGGCCCTGGGCCTGGTGGCTTCGAGGACTGGGAGGCTGCCCGAACTGCACAAAGGGGGCTGGGGGTCTCCCTTGGGAGAAGTTGGTGGCTGCCTCTCGGATCATCATGATCACTTGCATATAGGGAGCGGGATGGTTGTTCTCCACTCTTCATCTCTAACTCCTTAAATCTTTCCACCAACTTCTCCACTGAATGGCTACATGCTGCGGACAGGTAGTTCCACTCACCCAAGTCCTCAGTGGTAGATGGTTTTGTGGTTCTCCACTGGTTTGGGGAATGTGAGGTGTGGGAATCCCTTCATAGCATCTCAGCCCCATCTGCCTTTGAAGCACTTGAGGGTGGCAAGGCCGTCTCTAGGTGTCTGGAGTCTTTGCTGGGTAGGGTCCATTCCGAAGACCAGATTAGCTGTCTTCATAGCTTGGGCTTTGCCCCCAGCTGGGAGACCTGAAAAAGTTCCTTCTCTGCCGGCACGCTGGCTGTCGCTCCCTCCTCTGGGGTAGCAGCTGCTACCGGGGTGCTGGTTTCAGGCGTTCTCTCTTTCTCCATGCTGAGATCTTTCCCAAATCTTTCTCAGCTTATCCCTCCTTTCTAGGGACAGCGACTGGGGCTCGGGTTCCCAAGATAGTTAGGAAAAAGTTGAGGTTTTTGGCTTAATGTCATGGTTCTGAAAGATGAAACTCTTCAAAAGAACTTCGAGGCATTGTTTACCTTAAAGAATCTTTATTTTGAGTAGCATAACATCAGCAGTGCATAATTGAAGCCAAAAACTGAATTCCCCTCCCCTGAGTACATAGTATCAGAGCACAATTCCCTCCTCCAATTAACAGTCATAAATCACATTCCCCAATTAGTTTGAAGAGCGAGCTTCCTCTCCAGTTCTCTAGCCCACCAAGTCCTTATCAGCTCTGGTTAAAATAACCTTGTTTCTCACGCTAGGTTTGGTGTTGTTATGTCTAGCTGGACTCTCGTTCACATCCCCTCTCCCAGCATCATCTAACTCTAAAAGCAAAAGGTAAAAGATGGTTACATTTCCATCTGTTATCAATGCAAAAACATCCAATGTTAGCAGCCTTGACAGCCTTCAGAAATCATGAGCACTTAATCACTGGAGATTTTTAACAAGAGACTAGACATTCACTTGTCTGAAATGGTATAGGTTCTCCTGCTTGAGCAGGGGGATGAACTAGAAGACCTCCAAGGTCCCTTCCAACTCTATTCTATTCTAATTTGGCCTATATCTGCTGATTTCCTGAATGAGAATCAATTTTAATATATTCACTGTTTTACAGATTTGTTTTGTAATAATTTTCTTTTAAGAGAGAAAATTCTTAAATGATTCCAATGCAAAGCTAATTAATCCCTAAATTAATTGATTGCCCCAAAGATGAAGAATTACAATCCCTATTGCAAAATTAGTTACTTTAAGCTTTTTTCAGTCATATTCTAAAAGACCAAATACCAAGAAATTGCTCCTTGTGGATATTTAAATAACATTTCTGTCATTGTTTTGATTATTTGAATATTTTTTTCTGTGCATAGGGACTTTACAAGCACTGTTTCAAACTTGTCAGTTAAAACTCAGGTTGGTCATATTCTCCATAATTAAAGAAAACACATCCATACTACAGAACTCTGAATATCCACCAAGAAAAAGTACCGGTATTATGTATATTCACTGCTTTAAGTTATAAATTAATAAAGGCAGGATAAAAATAAAAAAAATAAGTAGTAGCAAAGAGATAAGATGATTTTTTTGCTACTATCTAGCGGTCATCCAGAATTTTGCATTCCATATGCTGAAATTTTCTTTTCACAAGAAAAGACTCCAAACTTTGATCAAAACATAGAATGTGGAAATCTCACTGAAGAGGACTTTTGCTTGTTTTGATATTACTTTATGTAGTAACTGGAGTACATAGTTCAATTACTTCTTCTCCTGTTTATAAGACCAACGGAAACATGTTATTCCTATATTGCTATATTTTAATACCAATCTGTGAGATTTGTAGTTCCCATAAGTGTTTAATCATGATGGACTGAGAGAAAAAAGAGTACAGAGTTCTCTTTCTTAAATTTATTTTCCATTGTAACACTAGGGGAGCACTTTCCCTTAGCTTTCTCAGTGTCTCAGCTGTAACTGGGTTTGAAAGCTAAACAGGATTGGTCTAATCTAGGCCTAGTATTAGATTACTAGGGAACTCCAGGGTTTAGGCTAGTCAAAAAAAAAAAAAAAAGGCAAAGGCATAGTGCTGCCCCCAAAACTGCCCAGATGTGTCTATTTAGTTGCCAGCAGTTGAATTTAACTTGACAGTTTACTTTTATAGTGACCGTAAGTTATCTAAAACTAAAAAACAAAGCAATGCATCCCTTATTATTTCTTTCTTTCCAATAGTGGTCTTACGAGGCTGAGAAAAGAGGAGGGGATATAAGGAAAATTCAGAGGAACAATAAAGGTAAATATACTTTACAAACTACTTCTCTTGCCACTGTAGTTATAGATTATCAGCACCCTCCCAAATAGAAAACACTGGGCTCACATCTCTTCCAGACCCAATACCTGAGATGTCATATCTGAACTGCATTCTGGATTACAAGGATTGTAGTGGTTTTCTGAATGGTGGTGGTGGGGGAATGTTTTGCTATTAGTTTGGATGGGTAGATGTCCTCAGGGAGAGGATAATCTGACCTTGTGCTATACAGGGCTTTAAAAGTGACAACCAGCACTTTGAATTGCACATAAAAAGAAACTAGAAGCCACTGCAACTTATGCAGCAGTGTAACATATCAAACCATCAGGTGCCCCAAAATGTGTGTGCTGCTGCATTTCAGCCCTCTTGTAACATCTGATCTTCAAGGCAGTCCCACATAGAGCACACTACAGCAGTCCAAACAAGAAATGACTAGGCATGAGTAACCATGAGTAGGGCATACCAGTTCAGGAATGGGAACAATTGGCACACAAGATGAATTTGGGCAAAGCGCTCCTTGGGTACAACTGCTATCTGCTTTTAAGCAGGAACCATAAGTCCAAATTGTTCAGCAATTCTATCTGGGCCAGTGCTACCCTACTGGGGTTTAAAAATGGTAATTCTCCAGACTGATGACACCCAAAACCATTCAGCCTGCCAGGGTTAATTCACAGGTGGTTCCTTCCCAGCCAGACCCTCAGAACTCAAAGTACTAGATAACTACTTGAGCAATATTAGTTGTCTGGCCTGGGGAAGAAATATACAACTATCAGCATACTGATGACCCTGAATCCCATGGATGACCTTATCCAGTGACTTCAGGTACATGTTGTACAGGCCTAGAAATGGATCTTTTCTTCCACCAACTGGCATCAGCTATAGAAAAAAAACACCCCAATTTCCCACTCCCAAACCTCTAAGACTGTACAGATTCTGGTACTGAATGTTGTGTCCTGTGCTTGATTGACGGAGCAGGTGCAGGGAACTGCACTGAGACCCGGGCAGACCACGTGGCCTACTGAGCCAGACAGGCTGCCTCCGAGTTACTGAGCATGCGTTTGAGTGGGAAAATATGTTGCATTCATTGGCTGACAACACCCCAGGGTGAATGTAAAAAAGGGGCGGAGCCATTTTGTAGAGAGTTCTGTTTAGCTGCAAATAAAGAAGTACTTGTTTGTTACTCTGTCTCATTCAATGCCTACCAAAGCGAGAAACAGAACATTGGCGACGAAGGTGGGATTGTGCTGCCAAAGATTCAAAGGCTGACTCACCACGGAAAGCCTGCAAGTGCTTAGAAGTGCAGCGTTCCAACTTCCTTCCACTTTGCCTGCCAGTATGAAGACGCTGAAGGAGAGTAAGGCTAGGACCGCCCTGGAACCCCTTCGGAAGCCTGCGCAGCACAAGGTGTTGAAAGGGGCCGCAAAAATTCACCATGGCGAAGATCGGTCGTCTTTCTGAATTCGACATCACGCATCCTGAATGCTGGAGCTCTTATGTTGCCAGGGTGGAAAATTATTTCAGAGTCAACCAAGTTCGGGAGGACGGACTGAAGGCCGTGACGCTGCTGTGTGTTTGCGGTCAAGAGACTTTTGACATCGCTGAAAACTTGGTTGCTCCAGCACCCTTGGAGTCCATTGCTTACACAGAACTTTAAAAAATGCTCAAAGAACATTTTGAGCCGAAGCTGTTGGTCATCGCTTGGCGACATGCTTTTGAACAGCGGGACCAGCGTCCAGAAGAGTCTGCTGCGGATTTCATTGCTGCTCTGTGTCAAGCTGCAAGACCTTGCGAATTTAAGGATTTGGAAGAACGGCTACGAGATTGGCTAATTTGCGGTCTGAGGAGCCGAGAACTTCAGCAAAAGATTTTTGCTAAGGAAACTGTCTCCTTCCAAGATGCGCTGAGGGAGATAATAGCCGAGGAAGCAGCAGGTGGAGCTGTTAAGGCCTTGTGGCTCTCTAAGAACCCTCCTTGCTCGGAGACAGTCCATCCAGAGGTCATTGAGAGGGTTGAAGAACCAGAATCGGACAACGAGGTCGATCGTTTGCAACAACCAATGGAAAGAAGGCCCCAAAGGCAAGCTGACAAAAGCTTTGGTGTTTCAGGTGTGGAGGCCGCCACAAATGTACCGACTGTCATTTTCGTTCCACCATTTGCTGGGCGTGTGGCCGGCAAGGCCACATCACCGCCATCTGTTTGGGTCACAAGAATGACTGGCCATCAGAAGAGTTGCCTCGGAAAGGTACCGGAGTTCCCAGTCAGAACAGGGTGGGTTTTTGCGTGACTAGAAGGAGCGTATTTAGAATGGGTGCTCACTGCCCATTGAAAAAAAAGCTCCATCTTGAAGTCAAATTGCAGGGGGGTCCCCTCTGACATGGAGTTGGACATGGGTTCAGCTCTGTCCATCATTTCCCAGAAAACCCTCAAACAAATTTGCCGCAGAAGCGGCCAAAGAGTTAAGCTCAGGTTGTCGAACCTTATTTTTACTGACTTCCAGAATTCCCGAGTGCATGTTAAGGGGGAAGCCACTCTTGGGGTGCAGTTTAGGGATTTTGAGGGCCCTTTGGACATTGTCGTGTTTGACGGTGACCGCACGAGTCTGATTGGGCTCGATTGGTTTGAGGCGCTTGGAAATCAGGTGACTGTGTTACAGTCTTCAATCGGCAAGTCTTGCGGAGGTGTGCAAGGAGTTTGCTGATGTGTTCAGCCCTGAGCTGGGGGCATACAAGGGGCCTCCAATTGCCTTAAGGTTAGACCCCTCCATTGCACCGATCAGGATTAAGCCTCGTCGGGTGCCTTTTGCTCTTAAACAAAAGATCAATGCTGAGCTAGACAAATTGCTGCAGCAAGGCATCTTGAAACCTGTGGATAGTAGTCCATGGGAAACACCCATTGTCACGCCACTTAAGGCCAATGGAGAAGTCCACATTTGTGCTGACTATAAATGCACGCTAAATAAAGCGTTACAGCAGCACTCCTATCTGGTGCCCGTAGTGAGCCACATTTTGGCGTCTCTACAGGGAGGCCAAATTTTCGCCAAACCTGATTTGGCTCAGGCCTATCAGCAGCTGCCGGTGGACGACACCACAGCGGAGGCCCAAACTATTGTGACTCACTGGGGAGCCTTCAATTTTCAAAGGCTACAGTTCGGGGTAAACGTAGCCCCTGGCATCTTCCAAAGCATGATGGAGCGAACGCTCCGTAACATTCCGAGTTTATGCCCATATTTTGATCATGTCCTCATCGCTGGGGAATCAGTCGAAAACCTGTCTGACAGGGTCTGGGCTGTTTTGCGGCGTTTCTGCGAAGTGGGGCTGAAGCTCAAACAGGAGAAATGCAAAATTGGAGTAACTTCCACAGAATTCCTGGGGTTTCGCATAGATGCCGAAGGCATCCATCCTGCTGAATCTAAGCTCAAAGCAATTCAGCAGGTCTCAAGTCCTAAGTCAAAGAGCGAGCTTCAAGCCTTCCTTGGACTTCTAAATTTTTACCATTTATTTCTCCCCCACAAGGCCGTAGTAGCAGAGCCATTACACCGGCTCTTGGACAAACAGGCTCCATGGAAGTGGACAAAAGTCCACGGAAGGAGTTTTGCTGAGGTCAAAGCATTGTTGTCTTCTAATGCTGATTTGGCTCATTTCAATGAGCAGTTGCCAGTTAGCATAGCTTGTGATGCATCCCCTTACGGGATTGGGGCTGTCTTAAGCCATCTCAGAGCTGATGGGACACAAGTCCCTGTAGCATATTACTCCAGGACTCTGTCTACTGCTGAGCGCAATTACGCGCAAATAGATAGAGAGGCCTTGGCCATTGTGGCTGGCATCAAGAAGTTTCATGACTTTTTGTATGGCCGCCATTTCACGGTCTTCACGGACCACAAGCCGCTCCTGGGGTTATTCATGACGAACAAACAGACGCCCCAAATCATCTCTCCTAGAATGTTGAGATGGTCAATATTTCTATCTGCTTATGACTACTGCCTGGTTCACAAACTGGGTAAAGAAATGGGTCACGCTGACGGCCTTAGTAGGTTGCCTCTACAGCTATTAGAGTCGGATCCTGCTCCGGCCAACCACTTCCTGGCTATCCAGGATTTGCCAGAGTCTCCCCTCAATGCAGGGGATGTAGCTGCAGAAACAACCACCGACAACACGTTAACACACATGTTGAACTGGGTACTGTCAGGATGGCCTGACACGTGTCCTGGCACTAATTTCCAGAGTTTCTGGAAAAGGAAGCATGAGTTATCCACCTTTAAGGGTTGTGTCCTGTGGGGCAGTAGGGTAGTGATCCTGACCTCACTGAGGACTAGGGTCTTGACTTCCTTGCATGAGGGACATCCGGGAATAGTCCAGATGAAGGCGCTCTCACGCAGTTAACTCTGGTGGCCTGGGTTTGATAAAGAGATTGAGGCCCAGGTTCAAGAGTGTCACATCTGCCAGCAGTCCCGGCCCAAAATGCCACAGGCTCCCGTTCATAGATGGGAGACCACACATGCTCCTTGGTCGAGGGTTCATATCGACTACGCCGACCCCTTTCAGGGGCAGCTCTTCCTCATTGTGGTGGACAGTCACTCCAAATGGCTAGAGATCGTTCCAGTGTCCACTATGACGACTGCCAGGACCATCCAGGTTCTGAGGGGGATTTTTGCCTCTCACGGGCTTCCAGATGTCCTCGTCTCCGACAACAGACCTCAATTTACCTCCTCACAGTTTCAGTCCTTTCTGAGGGCGAATATGATTAGGCATGCTATTTCTGCACCTTTTCATCCGGCCTCAAATTGCCAAGTGGAACACATGGTTCGCACTACAAAAGAAGCCTTGAAACAGCTCACCCTTGGGAACTGGCATCACAGATTGGCAGATTTCCTCCTCTGCCACCACACTATACCATGCACATCTATGGGCAAGAGCCCAGCTGAGCTCCGATGGGGTCGCCATCTTATCACCAAGTTAGATAGGTTACACCCAGATAGGGTTGCATCACAGGTGCCACAGCCGAGGTCATCGAGGCAATTGCAAGTGGGTGATCTGGTTTGGGCATGGAACTATGGACCTGGGAACCTTTGGGTGGTAGCGGTGATCTGCAAAGTTACGGGGCCACTTTCTTACGAAGTGGCATTGGAAGATGGTTGTGTGCTGCGCAGGCACATTAACCAGCTGCATTGGAGGTTACTTAGCCACCCTTCCGCTCCTGATTCTGCTCTCGGGGGGGGGAGGACCACGATCATGATCATGAATCTCAGTCTCTCAGTGAAAGCGGGACATTGCATTCACCAAACGGGAGTTTTGCCAACGAGGTGGTTCCTAACTCGGGCACTGCGTCCATGGGACATTGCGCTCAATCGGCTTTTCACGCCACATCTACCTCAGGCTTCGAGCAAACGGGACAGTTGCGTCCAGCCGGCTGTTTACACCGATCCGGGGAATTCCACCCCATCAAGGAACTCTGGTTTGGGCCTTCCGGAACAGGCCAGCCAAAGTCAAAGGGACAAAGGCTTGGGTCTACCAGAACAGGCCAGCCTTCACGATCCGGTTTTCACCTGTATCAAACGGGTCTCAAAGTCCCAGTCTGCCGAGCCTGGCAGGCGAGCTTGCAGATCGGGCACTGGCAGCAGCTCCGAGACGATCGGAGCGGGCCAAGGGCCCACCGAAGTTCTTAAAGGATTACGTGAGGTTTCTGTCTTTGCAAACATAAAATGCTTTTGTATTTTATTGCAATTGAAAAGCTTGTGTATGTCTTTTGGGAACTGACTTGTTTTGTGCTATGATGTGATGTATGAGGAATGTGTATATGTTCTTTGTAAAGGGGGTTTCATTTAATATTACTATTTTTGATAAGTGGAAAGATCTATAATGTTGTGTATTATTGATTGTTTAAATGAACATTGTGGGAACGCATGTAGTATTGTAAAATAGTAAGTATCTCCTTCGGAACCAGGAGGGGAGGGGTGTTGTGTCCTGTGCTTGATTCATGGAGCAGCTGCACTGAGACCCGGGCAGACCACGTGGCCTGCTGAGCCAGATAGGCTGTCTCCGAGTTACTGAGCATGCGTTTGAGTGGGAAAATACATTGTATTCATTGGCTGACAACGCCCCAGGGTGAATGTATAAAAGGGGCGGAGCCATTTTGTAGAGAGTTCTGTTTAGCTGCAAATAAAGAAGTACCTGTTTGTTACTCTGCCTCGTTCAATCCCTACCAATGTGAGAAACAGAACACTGAATGCTCCTGAAAGATTCAGGAGGGCTAGAGTTCCAGGATACATCACATTTTACATCTATAAGTGCAACCAATACTATCTTACTACTGTAACTTAGCTGAAATTGTGACTAAAAGGATCCAGATAATCTGCTTCTTCCATGGTCCTTTGGGGATGGATGCCTATCAGCTTCTCAACTATTTTCCCTAAAATGGGAATTCAGAGACTGGATATAAGTTGTTCAACAGAGCTGAGTCCAAAACTGCCTCTTGAAAAGGTGGTGATTTACCACCTTTTTCAAGGCAGTTGGAACCACCCATTCCTGTAAAGAAGCATTATCTGCTGAGTTACTGTAGGTTGATAGTTTTCATGGTGGCCATGAGCTTCTGAATGACTTTCAACTCCAGGCCCAAGATGGCAAAGATGGCAAGTTAGTCTCCCAGAAGCACCAGTCTAGGGAACTTCAAAGCCAACTTGTCAGGAAGCTCAGACAGGAATGCTATTTCCATACAGAGGTAGGCAAGCAGCACTCCCAACTGATCTTTGCCAAGTGGATGAAACCACGTGGGTGTGGCTGGGTAGGGGGCACTAGGTGGGCATGGCCAGGTGGGCACAAAATAACTCACCCTAGATAACTGGGTGTGGAGCCAACCCTGCCAGAACAAAAATCACCCAGAGACGTACTGGCAAACAGGAAGCAGGGAAGCGGCAAAATTTGAAAGGCAAAAGGTGGATTCCCTCCTACCATTTGGAGAAACGCTCCTTTTTTCTTTCTGCTTCCTGAGGAGAGGTTTCTCTGCTAAATTTGGCAAAGAAGGGAGGGGCTGGGTGGATTCCCCCCACCCCATTTGGAGAAATGTTTCATTTTTCTTTCTGCTTCCTGAGGAAAGATTTCTCTGCTACGTTTGTGGCACTGGTTCACAACATGGAGCATGTGAGGATGGTGAGTGTTGAATGTAACTTTTACATTTCTTTAGAGTTATAAATCCTCACAAAGCATGTTCATTTGCAGAAATCTCACTGAATCAGAGAAGGGACTCATCATTCCCTATTTGGTCAAATCCACAGAAATGGAGGAGAAGGAGGAGATAAACAGAAGGAAAGGAGGATTACCAGGATTGCTACTGTACATGTTGTCTCTTGAGTTCTTTATGCTTTGTTTATGAGCCTGTGTTTGAGAAAGGTAAACTGCAAAGACAAGGCTGTGAGAGTAAAAAAAAGAAACTGTCACACTGAAAGTTCCTCTATTCTTAGTTTTCACTTCACTCAGTGAATAGTGAAACAAAAGTGTTGCTTTAAGGATATCAGCATGAAATATTTTTTTTGAAAGATGCTCAAGACTGAATTGTGAAAAAATGCAGCTGGTGGTACAGAATTTGCAGTTACATAGCTTAACAACAACAACAAAAAAAAACACTGACCTCCTCATCAGTTGCAGCTTATCAAGATAGAACCATACCCTGACAACATCAGTCTCTTCCTTAGCCCAGCCCATGACATAGCCCTGTGCATGAATGATGGCGTCCTTATGTGTACTGATAAAAAAATCAATGGTATTCCATCAATTTCATGGTACATTGTGTTTCTCAATCTTGCCCCTTTTAAGATGTGATGATGACCACTGTCAGAATTCCCCAGTCAGAATTCTGGGTGTTGCAGGTCACACATCTTAAAATGACCTAGGTTGCAAGACACTGGCTTTGCCTCTACAGGGATGAGAAAAAAATGTATACAGAGCAAGTCTAACAACTGCAGCAAATTAGGCCTACATCTTTGTAAATGACCCATTGCCAGGGACAGGTTTCTGCAACTTTTTCACTGAAAGCATATATTCTAATCCTCCACAAAATTCCCAGGAGTGAATTTTAAGAAACTTAAGATATATCCCCCCAAACATAATTGTTACTTTGAGATTTGACATTGGAGTGCCAGGTACTGCTCCAATGGCCAACACCTGATACATAATATTGCCCATATACTGAAACATTGTAAAGGACAGCAAAAATGAAGCAACTTGCCTAACTGAAAATGATAGAATCTTGGAGGCCTTCAGTTTAGAAAAATGGCAAACAATGGGAAGATAAAAATGTATGGGATGTGGAGACAGCAGATAGACACCTCTTTAATATTTCTGGAATTAAGTTCATATGATTAAAAAGACATAAGGTAGAGGTCTTCAAACTCAGCCCTTTTATGACTCATGGACTTCAACTCCCAGAATTCCTCAGCCAGGCACGCTGGCTGAGGAATTCTGGGAGTTGAAATCCATGAGTCATAAAAGGGCCGAGTTTGAAGACCCCTGACTTAAGGTATATTCTCTCCCTCCCCCCCCAAAAAAATCCCCATAACCAAGCACTTCTTCACATATTGTGCATAGTTAGACAATGGAATCTCTTTACTTAAAATGTGGCAAATCTCATCAGCAACAGCCATAAAAGGGGCTAGCCAACTTCACGTAAGATAGGTTTTATTTATCTATATTAGTAAGGATGGTTAAACATTCAGCCATCTAGTCACTGGGGAGGCAAAGTGGGGTGGCTGTCTCACAGATATCAAGTTCTCACTTTATCAATCAGAATAGAGCTGGGAGGGACCTTGGAGGTCTTCTAGACCAGGGGTGTCAAACTCAATTTCATTGAGGGCCACATCAGCATTGCAGTTGCCCTCAGGGGGCTGGGTGGGTGTGGCCAGGGTGGGTGCGGCCTACTGGATGAGCGTGGATTGAGTGGGTGTGGCCTACTGGGTGGGCATGGCCAGCTCTACATCATTCATGTCAAGGGTGCCTGTGGGGGCCTGGGCAGGAGTGGGATAGATCTGAGGGTCTCTGGCAGAAGGAGGCGGGACCAGGGCAAGTGCCAAAGCATGGTCCACTGGAGGAGCCTCACTGTTCCTCTCACGCCATGCCGGGGGGGGGGGGTTAATGGAGCTAAGACTGAATGCGTTTCAGCATAGATGGCCACCACAAAATTATACATTGGCTCCCAGCCGGCCTGGGCCAGGGCCAAGGCAGAGGGGGCCGTTCCCTCACTGTTTCCAGGATGGCTCCACATGAAACCACTTCGCAGGCCGCATCTGGCCCCCGGGCCTTGTGTTTGACATGTCTGTTCTAGACTAACCCCCTGCTCCAGCAGGAGACCCTATACCAGTGGTGGCGAACCTATGGCAAACGTGCCAGAGATGGCACTCAGAGCCCTCTCTGTGGGCATGCGTGCCTTGCTTTTTGGCTTAGTTTTCACAGGAAAAAGCCATTTCTCAAGCTCCTTCCTAGCCAAAACAAGCCTCACTCTGGAGCCTTGTTTTTGCAGGATTGCTCTTTCGCTTTCTACTTTTCCTCTCCCACCCCTATCCACTTGAGAAAAGAATGTATCTCCCTTATCAGAGAGACAGTTACAGAGAAACGAAACTGGAGAAGACCTTGAGATGCGTACCAACTGTGCCAATTATCCAAACATCATGCCACCTGTGGATTGACTGGATTTCAAATGGACACTATAACTTTGGTGGGAGGAGGAAGATTGCTTGTTTAACTATATCGTTTAAGCAGGATTTTCCCCAGATCTTGCCTTGACTTCCCTATTGTCACTAACCTCTAATAAAAGTTCCTTTTGAGACAATGTCTGTTTCAAGAGTTCTGCTTTCTTGGGAGGTTAGCTGAGGTGGGTCCTTACACCTCTCCTCGGGAAGCAGCAAGAAAAAAGGATTGTTTCTCCAAATGGGGTGGGGGGAATCCACCCAGCCCCTCCCTTCCCTGTCAAACTTAGCAGAGAAAACTCTCCTTGGGAAGCAGAAAGAAAAAAGGAGCATTTCTCCAAATGGTGGGAGGGAATCCACCCTTTGCCTTTCAAATTTTGCCACTTCTTTGCTTCCTGTTTGCCAGCATGTCTCTAGGCGATTTTTGTTCTGGTGGGGTGCCAAATTGGTTCCACATCCAGTTATCCAAGAGCAATCTGTTCTGCGCCCATCTGGCCATGCCTACCTGGCATCCCCACCCGGCCACACCCACGTGGTTGCGTTCACTTGGCCCTGCCCCGAGTCATCCACGTCAAGCCAGCTGCACCTAATTCTTTGTGTTGACCTGGCCACGTCAACCCACTCATGCCCACCTGACAGCACTCAGATGGCCACACTTACCCAGTCACACTCACTTGGCTGCAGTGAGTCTTCATAAACCCGTCTGGGGCAGCCCTTGGAAATGGGGCATATACCTGGAGGTATGTTGTTAAATATACATTTAGTACTAGATGTACCCAGCCACGCGTTGCTGTGGCTCAGTCTGGTTAAATGGAAAAGAAAAAAAAGAGAAAGCGCACGTTTGTAATATGTTTAATTTCACAATGCTTGTGGGTATACAATATTTTTTGTTAGCGTGTGTTGCTTTTATGTCCAACAGATGGTGCTGTTTTTCAAAAAAAGCATGTTTTTACCTGTCACGGGTGTGACATCTATATAATAGTAGGTACATAAAAACACGTGCGTATTCGAATGCAACATTGTGTCAAAATTTCAAAGCAATCGGTGAAGAACTTTCGGAGATTTAAGATTTTGAACAAACGAACATTTACATTTTTATTTATATAGATATTTAGTGACCTTAGTGAAATGCTAAGGCTATAAACTTAACTATGCCTGAAGGTACCTAGTAGATAATCAATAATTCAGCAAAAATATCTGCTTCTCATTCTTCCCCAAATCAATATTTAGGCTCTCAACAGTAAAATTTGGGATCCTATGTTAATTCTGCATATAATCACTATCATCTGTACCACTTCTGGAAGGCTCTCCAGAACTGCTGGTAAATTTTGTGGTTGGATGGTTTCAGTTATGAGATGGACTAATTTAGACTTCAATAGCAATTCCAATGATATTTCAGTTGAAAAACTAATATGGATCTCAGTGTTAGAAAGGTCTTTGGAAGAGGCTGCATTCTAAAGACGCCATGGTTAATCCTATCAGATCAAAGAACTAATCCCTGAAGCCAATATAAAACAATAATAGAATTTATTAAATACCATTGAATAACATAATACAAGAATTGGAAGGGATCTTGGAAAGAAATTAGTCAAATCCCTCTAACCACTGCAAAAATCTACAACTCCATCATTTCCAATAGACACAATCCAACTTCTGTTCAAGAAAGAACAGTGAATGAGCACTTACCACTTCCAGAAATTGTTCCACTGCTAAACAACTCTTAACATTGTGAATATTTTTCTCTTATATAATCCAGGAAAAGAAGATTTAGAAACAGAAATAAAGGATCAAATGCAATGGATTCAAATATATTGAGGGAAGTCAGCTCCCCAGAGAAGGAAATATTAAGAGGGCAGAAAAATATATTTCCTCAAAAGGATTTTTAAAAGCAGAAACCAACCCTGTCCCCAAGTCTCTCTGTCCCAAGCAGGAGCCAGCCCTATATAAATGCAGATGTAAACCATCAGAAAGGCCCCAGCTAGGAGATCAAGAAGACAAAGACCTAAAATCTGCATACCCCACCCAAACTCTAGGAGCCATTAGCCCATCACCAGGGAAGCAGGATATGATAATAGGACTAACCCATCACCATAAAGAATACCAGAGAGGCACACCTAAACTCAGGTCAGAATACGTGACACAGGAAATAGCCTCAAAGTTCATGCCACAGGAACAGGAAACTATTCCAAACAAAAGGCTAGAGAGGGTATAAAAATCTACTAACCATGTGCTCAGCTTTTTTTTCTCTGGTCTTTCCTGCAAGAACCATCTTTCTGCCTCTTCAATAAACTGCAACATTTTTCACAAAGTAGTCGCCATGTTGTTTATTTATCCCCGGCTTGGATGAACCAGGATGAAGACTTTTCTTTCCACAATATTTTATTCAAAACTGTCTGTAAAACTAGGAACAATGTTATTTCAAGTGGATATTAATTAAATACCCATACCCAAAATCTAGATTAAGCAACTCAGTAATTTCTACCTGTATCGTTTTGCCTTATATGATGCTTCCTACTTAAATATGTAAGGAATTCCTGAAAGGTTTAAAAACAATGTTAAAGTTTCTGTCCTGATAGAAACTGTTTCCATGGAAGCATCAAGAACACTAGTTAACAGAAGCTTTGGCACCTTTCTCCTCCCCAGACAAGCTATTTCATAAATGAATGATTTTCACAGCTCACTATATAAAACATTCCATGAAACAGTGAAAAAGAATATAGGATCCTTAGCCCAGTTCCCTTGTGCTCCCCTTTTTTTGTTAGTAATATTTCTGTGATTCTACTAGGATATATGGTACAAAGGGTTGCACTTTAATTGAGCTGTGAGCATCTCCAACAATCCTATAAAACTTTGATTATGCATGGCAGGGTTAGTGATATGCTTGTTATTGTGGATGCCCTATTTGCTAAACCTGACCACCCCTACCCCCCACAGGTCAAACAACCCAAGCAACCTTCCTGTCATTAGCTGTGACTATTGCTACCTCACTGCTGTGAAAAATCACACAAGCGAAGACTTCAAAGCCCTAGCCAGGACTGAATTCGACCAGAAGCTAATCACCCACAAATCCAGCTCAAATGGCAATAATTGGCTAAACTGCTCACCTCTCCAGAGCTCAGCAGTAATTTGGGGTAATAAAGAAAAGAATTATTCAGCTAACTGCCCTGAAATGTATGTTTTGTGACCGACACACTTCACATTTTAATAATGATGGACACAAAATCCAATTTAATGTAACATCTACTGAATAACAAACTTAACATTGAAAGAAAATGAAGTATTTTTAATGACCTATATTATTTCAGAAAAGATTTCATACTTCACATTATAGACCAAAAAAGGATTTGAGAGTGATAGTTACATTGTGAATTGTATTTGATTTCTGCAGTAAGTGAAAGTTCCAAGTTAAAAATAATATATACTGCATCTATTCCTCAAAACTGTACAAAGTGAATGTCATTGTTTGTGTGTTTCTTTTGGATTTTTCAAGAGACTTTGCTTACTATATCCTCTCCTTCTAGAAGCTTAATTTGCATGGCATAGGTCCCTGCTCCAATCCTGGGCATCTTGAATAACAGTCATTTCTACCTAAGACTTTTGAAAACCTATGCTGGTCTGTATCATTATAATTAGACTGGTCTCACTTGTTATAAAATAGGTGATAAACCTACAGTTATTTTAATCAATAACACCCTTCCTACATTATGATGAAGCAACATAGCCTCTTCCAGATTAAACCACAACTCTCAACTACAAAAGTGAGTTCTTTTAGTGTTTAATTTATTTTAAATGACCATCGATGTATCATCTTTAAAGCAATGTTGCTCAAAATAATTGAAATATATGTTACAACTATCATTACAGTATCACAAAGTCAAATATGTGTAACATTGGTCACAGTTCAGGCAATTGTGGCATTCTGTCACACAAGGAATGCTTGCAATGTGTTTTTCAAATAAGTATCACAAATTCACATGAGAATGAGGAAATTTTCTGAAGTAGCATAGAACCTAGATAATGAAAGAAAAAATGTGTCAAGTATATCTAGGCAACAAAAGATCCTTGGCTATAACCAATAGATCTTCTGATTATAGCTAGAGTATGGTAACTTATTTTACCATACTGATTATAAGATGCCTTTTGGGTTCAGACATTATAGATATTGAAGAAGTTGGCTTATAACATGCATTGTTAAACACATTTTCCCCAGGGAAAGGCAAGCCATAACATAGAATAAGGTTGTTACTGCATACTATGTAGTCCCATAATACTCTGTCCTGGTTCCTTATAAATTTATTTTGCACTTCTATTCCATGCCAGAAAGAAAATACAGAAATCCTAAGAATATACAGTATGCTGTCAGTAATATAAAACTGATATAATAAAATTGCATGTGATTCCACAAATTAAAATCCACTCAAAATAGACAAAATATACAGGTATGCAGCAGCTCAGCCCTCTCCCTTATATCAGGGCTTTTCAACCAGTGGTACTGGTACCACCTGTGGTATATTGGCACCTGGCAGGTGGTATGCGACCATCCTAGAAAAGTGTTAGCGGGGGAGGGGAATAAGCTGAACCGGTGGCAGCAGCGCACAAGCATGAGTGAGAGATGGCTGGAGCTGCAGGGCTGTCAGGGCTCAGCGGAAGCGCCAGGATCAGCACCAGGCTGCAGCTGGAGCTCAGTGCTGATCCTAGTGCTTCTGCTGAGCCCTGAAGAAGCACCAATCAGCTGGAAAGCAGCACTGATCCTGGCGCTTCTGCTGAGCCCAGAAGAAGTGTCGATCAGCTGGAATGTTGCAGCATCTCCAGGGTCTTGTGATTTACATTCAGATGCTTGGCAACTGATTCATATTTATGACGCTCACAGTGTCCCAGGGTCATGTGAAGTGACCAAAACCTGCTGCAACCACCCAGCAGACGGGGGGGGGGGAATAAAAACCAAACACCCCCCACCCCACCCCCGCTGCCAATCCCCAACAGAAATGCTCACAACAATGAAAACCTCGGACAGGAGGAAGAGTGCGGCCGGGCGGGCAGGCAGGTGTCTTGCTCGGCTGTGACTTGGGGGGCACTTTTTTCAGGGCCATTGTAACTTCGAACAGTCACTAAGCGAACTGTTGTAAGTCGAGGACTACTTATACTTTATCACTTTTTTCCTTTTTTTTTTTTGGTCATCAGGTTTTTGACACCTTGCTAGGCGATTGGTGGTACTCGGATGTTGCCATATCCTAAAAGTGGTACAATGGGTGAAAAGGTTGAAAAGCCCTGCCTTATATGACACTTTTATATGTAGAAGATTTTATTTGGAACAATATTCAATCATGTCATTCCATATCTGTTTCTGAAGTATAATTATCATTATATAATTACTATTTCAGCTTCAAATACTAGATACGTTTTCTGAAACTAACTTGAAAGATAAAGTCTGATAAAGTGCAAAGCTTTTTGATTGACTCCCATGCAGGATAAAACCAGGCATTTTTCTGTGATTAGTGAAACACATAAGTAACTCTATTGCAATTTATCTTAAATATTTTTCTTGCCTATTCAACTTCTATTTTTTCAGTACTTAAAACAGAAATAGGATGATTGATTATACTGCTTTTGATTCAATCTTGCTCAGAATTAAAGAATGACCAGAAAGCAAGCTAACCAGCACACAAAAAATGTACAATGGAAACTAACAAGACAACTCATCAACTATGTATTTTGTGTTCTGAATGCTGAAATAATTTGTGGCCTTTGGGCCGCTATGATAGAATACTACAGTTGTCACATGATCAGCATTAAGTTGGTGTGATTGGCTTTTCTGCCTCCCACCTAATTTCTATTTTAAACTCATCCTTGATATTAGGCAATGTTGAAGTGTTGAATTTGCATACATTTCAATGCATTAACATGCAAATGAATAATGACCTTTCCTTCCTCTGTGAAAGTTTGCAACTATGAACTACTACAATTCCTGGAGGATTATATTCTACTGCAAGAGATATGAGTAATCAGGAGAATGTATTCATTTCCCTTGAGTGTAGTCTTGCAAGTGTCAATTCCATCAATGAATCTTTCCTGCTATTGTTTTAGTATATTTCAGGGAAGCAAGCTCCAGGATTTTTTCCCATTTAGATCATACAAAAAATTATTATTCAAATCTCAAAACTCCATAATTAGACTACTCTATTTGGATTTGTTTTTAAAACTATTTGCTTGTTTATGACATGTGAGTAACCAAAACAAAATATAATTTTAATATGATATTGTCAGACCCTCATTTATTATATGGCTTTTCTTTCTATGTTCGGGTCTGCCATTCTGTTGGGAGGGGGGAGGGGAGAGTTTGTAAGAGATGCTTTAATGTAATATTTCACATGGAAAAATACTAGATCTTGCTTTGCTTTCTTGCTATCACTAGCTCTCAATAAAAGTTCCTTTTAAGATAATGCCTGTCTCAAGAGTTCTGCTTTCTTGGGAGGACTAACTGAGGCAGGACCTTACATTAAGCAAGATCTGCAAAAGGGTCAACCCGGAAAGGCAACCGCCCTACGGTGGGGACCATGCACAACATGTCCCTCCATGGTAGCAAAAAAGACGAGACCAAATACTGGGGAGAGTCCACTGCAAAGAACCATCCAGAAGAAAGCTCCTCTGGATGGATGGAGGAAATAGTCATAGCAGAAAGCTCCATCAAACCAAGATAGTTGGTCAGAGTAGGGAAGAGAGAAGAGTAAGAAGGAAAAACCCAACAAGTAATACTCACCTGAGACAGCCAAAGAAAAGGCTGGAAGCATGAGATGGAACTGCTCTCCGATGAGGACGAGTCCGAAGGAGAGCAGGAAGTGGCCGACTAGATCCTGAAGCAAGCTGTGCAATATATAGCGGAAGCCTTTCAGAACCTGAAGACGAGATCTGGATGGCGCAAGATTAAAAGGAGGGAACCACTGAGGGTGGTGGGAGTGAGTCGGGGATAACCAAAGCCACAGTAGGAGCAGCCTTGGAAACTGTGGTGGCCGCTCTGACAGCACAGCAGGCAGCAGCCCCCAGAGAGGGGAATGCTACACCAACTCCCAGAGGGAGAGCCCAACCGGAAGAACCGAAGCTGGTTACCCTAGGGGTGAAATTCGATGGGGATCCCCAGCAACTGGGCTTCTTCCTGACTCACATCTTCACCTAGATCAGGGGTCTGCAACCTTAACACTCAAAGAGCCACTTGGACCCATTTCCCAGAGAAAACACTGGAAGCCGCAAAACCTGGGTGTGCGCACGTGCAAGGGGGGGGGGAAGCTTGATTGAAGAGTTTAATTAAAAAGAAATAGAGGCTGCTGTGCATGAGTTCTCTCTCTTTCTGTTTTCTCTCCCTCTCTTTCTCTTTCCTCTCCCTCTCTCTCTCTCTTTCTCTTTCCTCTCTCTCTTTCTCTTTCCTCTCTCTCTCCCTTTCTCTCTCTCTTTCCTCTCTTTCTCTCTCTCTTTGTCTCTTTGTTTCTTTCCTTTCCCTCTCTCTTTCCTCTCTCTCTTTCTCTTTCCTCTCCCTCTCTCTTTCCTCTCTCTCTCTCTCTCTCTCTCTTTCTTACCTTCAGTCCGTCCCCTCAGCTCCACCCCCTAGCCAGCATTCAGTGGGTATCTTGAAAAGCAGCAATGCAGGCCCCTGGCTCTCCTTTCTGGTCTGCTATTCGGTCCTTGCTGCCGGGTATATTTCCTGCACCGAACAGCTGTTTGTCAGTGGCGCAGCCGCTCAGCTGTTCGGTTTCGTAGGGCAGATAGGACCGTCCCCGGTGTCTCCCCAAGCGTCGTCCCCACTTCCAGCCTCCGCCAGGGTTTCCTGTGCCGAACAGCTGTCTGGCAGCTGCCTGAGGGGTCTCCCAAACGTTCGGCGTTGTTACTGTCAGCAGCTTGGTGGTGTCACTGGCTTCCTGGTTTCCCCGGGTATTGTTGCCTCCCTCCCCCCTCCCATTCATGTCGAGCCCACAGGGCTTGACAGTTTACCTCTTCCGAGCAATGGGAGAGGAGTGGGCCAATTGCCTTCCCAGCAGCCGGGACTCCAGCGCGCCTTTCCAGCCAGCGGGGCCAACAGTAGTGCCAGCTGGGGATCGCAGGGGCTGCGCTCCCTTGGGGCTGCAGCTTGCGAGAGGGCTGGCCCGCTCAGCGGAGGCTCCGGCAACATGCTCCCAATGGGGATCCCGGGGCTGCCCTGCGTGGTTCCCCAGCCACGTGCGCCTCGGATGGGGCCAGCCTGGGAAAGGGACTTCCTGGCCGCACTTCTCCCTGGGGGTGGGGCGTCCAGGCGCAGGGCCAATCAGGAGCCCCGTGAGAGAGAGGGGGGGAAGCGAAGCACAAGTGCCTCTCTCTGTCTCTCTCTCTCTCTCTCTCTCTCTCTGCAAATGGCGGAGGACTGGAGCCGCAGAAGAAGGCTGAAAGAGCCGCATGCGGCTCCAGAGCCACAGGTTGCCGACCTGTGACCTAGATGCAAGTATATGGAAAACCCTCCCCAGTGAGGAAGCCAGGGTCAGGGTAGTCACCCTTGCCCTAGAAAGAACCACAGCTCAGTGGATGGCTACCCTGCACAACTGCAACGCGCTGGAGCTCTGAAACTTTAATCGTTTCATGACAGTCCTGAGACAGAGGTTCGAGGACTGCCTGGCTGATCGAAAGGCATGGGATTGCATAAAAACCGTGAGGCAGGGGCGCTGGCTGGTGGCTGAGTACAGGGAAGAGTTTAGGGACCTGGCATGCTTCCTCAACCGCATTCAAACAAGCTTTAAAGAAAGACAAATGGTTTTTAAAACATAAAAATCTCTGCTTGATGCAGGATGGACTAGCGTGGGTGGGGGGAAACTGTATGTCCCTGCCACACAAAGATTAAAAACTATGCAAGTCTTCCTTGATTCAAAATTCACGGGACACTTCGGATTTGTGAAGACCCTACACCTGATAAAAAGGCATTTCTGGTGCCATCGTTGAAAAAAGACATTGAAAATTATGTGGCCAGCTGCCCTACTTGTGCTGCAGCAAAATGAAGGCAAGGGAAAATCCTTGGTCTTTTTCAGCCAGTAGCGAGACCTTCAGAACCCAGGAGAGAGACTTCTATGGACTTTATTGTGGTATGGGCTTTGATGCTTTGGGTTGTAAACAGAAGAAGGAATGTGCCCTGGGCCATCTGTCTTATCTCTGCACCGAGGGGAGGAGATGAAGAGGCGGAGAGGAAACCGAAAACCTGAGAATGATGCCTGGGAACTGCGCTTATCAATTTGGTTCCCATAACAACTTCGCACTTGAGGATTGGATGAAATCAAACCGGACATTTGGCCGTTGGGGTAGAGTCTGTAAGGGATGCTTTAATGTAATGTTTCGTGTGGGAAAATATTAGATCTTGCTTTGCTTTCTCGCTATCACTACCTCTCAATAAAAGTTTCTTTTGAGATAATTCCTGTCTCAAGAGTTCTACTTCCGGTTTGAGTTCCTGTGCCGATGGCGGCGTTCTCGTTCGCCGCCTGCTCCGAGGACGCGTAAAAGCCGCAGGAGCAGCGTCAAACAGCTGCTCCGCGGCTTGAATCCCCTTCCCGGGCAAAGGGGAGGGGAGAGAGCTTCCCAGATAGGGGTAGAACTACTGAGCTCCCACAGTTTTACAGCTGTGGGGGTGGA
>NW_015386652.1:428080-429297 GCF_001527695.2 Protobothrops mucrosquamatus | reverse complement strand
AACAAAACCTACTCCTCCACCCTCTCCTCCATTGCCAGCTTTAACATTGAAAGATTTACAAGACGCTCTAAGAGATACTGTTAAACAGTTTGAACAGAAACTTGAGGAGAAACTTGAGGAAAAACTTGAAGAAAAAAATGTTGAGTTGAGAGATGATATAGTGTTTGCATTGCAAGCTCTGGCTGACAATGTGGATCGTATTGCAGTGCGGGTTGATGAGGTGGAGGAGCATATTGAAGTGATGGAATTTAGAATGGGCAGAGTGGAAGAAAATACGGATATAAATCAGAATGAGATTCTTATGTCTCAATTTAGAGAAATGGAACATGTGTTGAGAATAAGAGGGATAGCTGAAAATGCTCAAGAAAAATTGGAGGAGGAAATTGTAAAAGAACTAGCTCTGGTTTTGTCCTGCCAACCTGAAGATTTAAAGAAAGAAGTGGAAAAATTGTTTAGGGTCAACTCATGGGTGGCGAGACAGAAAAATCTTCCAAGAGATGTAGTGATCTATTTTTCAAAGAAGTCAATCCGTAATGAAATTATTCAGGCTTTTTACAAACAAAGATTTCAAATTTTAGGCCAAGATGTGATAATCTTAAAAGAAATACCACCTAAGATATTTAAAAGAAGAAAAGATTTTGCGTTCTTGGCTGAAGAATTGAAACTGAGACAAATACAATTTAGATGGGAGATACCAGCAGGCATAATGGTTAATTATATGGGAGTCCGCTACCGTCTCAATACAGTGGCAAAGGCAAAGGATTTTTACAGATCAATTTTGAAAGCAGGTGATTTAGTATCTCCACAAGGCACTAGGAAGGAAAGAACTCAAGAAGACAACGCGCAAGCTATTTTATCATCCAAAGCTAGTAAACCACAAGATCAAACTCAAACGGAGTCACAACTTTTGGAACTTACAGATGATCCGAAATCTCAGAGAATGACCCGTGCAGCTCATAGACGTAAAGAAAAAGAGCAAAGAAGATTGGAGGAGGCACTTACAGACCAGCAGATTACTTCAGAGCCAGTGGGAGGAGCGAGACCAAAGAAATCAGTGTCGGCTGATATGCAAGGGGCGCTCCTGAGGCTCGCTGCCACTAAAGATGGCAAGGTTCCTGACATGGAATGTTAATGGATTGAATTCACCGCAGAAGAGGAAAAAGGTATTTTATTATTTGAAGCAACATAAAAATGATGTTATTTGCTTACAAGAGACA
>NW_015386652.1:414886-425328 GCF_001527695.2 Protobothrops mucrosquamatus | reverse complement strand
GGAGGGAGCTAAAGGATGTTATAGAATTGTTAATTTTAGGGTAACATAATTTAAGATAGAATATAATTATTGTATTGTAAACCCTGTGTGTAGCTCTGGGAAGTCGGGGGGAAGGGAGGGGGGTGGGGAAGGGTGGGTTGAGGGAGGTGGGGAGATATATTGTAAAACTTTTAAAAATTTTCAATAAAAAAAAAAAAAAGAGTTCTACTTTCTTGGGAGGACTAGCTGAGACAGGACCTTACAGGAATTCCATGATTCTTTTTCAAATTAGACTAAATAATGTGTATTAATCACAAATAATTAAATATTTGTCAACATACATTTAAATTAAGTTGGAAAAAAGGGAAAAAAGAAATACTTATACTGTCAGAACCTCTATTTCTTTCCTTCCCTATTCTTCTTTCTCTTCACTTTCAAGTTCTGCTATTCTAAAGGGGGGGAGGGGACTTATGGGTATTCTGCAATGTATTTCCTTTGCCTAATTCCTTTCTCTTTGAAGTATCTTTCTTGGGGTGAGAATGGAATGTGCCTCCAGCCATCTGCCTTATCTCCGGACGGAGTGATGAAGCTGCGGAGAGACCTGACAACCTTGAGAGTGGTGCATTATCGGCTCTTTCCCACCACAATATGATACCTATGGATTGGCTCTGTTTGAACCAGCCGAATGGACTGTTAGGGTGGGGTTTGACTGGGTTCTTTTAATCTATTGTTTAGTGTGGGAAATCCTCAGGTCCTGCCTTACTTTCCTGCTGTCAATATCTTTCAATAAAAGTTTCTGTTGAAACGATGCAAGTTTCAAGAGTTTTGCTTTCTTGGGAGGTCTAACTGAGACAGGTCCTTACATTAGGCAGGATCTGCATAGTGGCCAACCAAGAGGGAAGAAAACCCCTACTACGAGGACCGTGCAAACAATGTCTAATCACGGCAGGGAGAACGGAGAGAGCGAGTGCTGGGTGGAGGTCCCCCTGAAGGCTTGCCCAAGCAGCAGCAGCTCCAACTCAGCTCAGCCAACGAAGAGAAAACGGGGGGAGAACCTCGCAAAGCCGAGATGGTTGATTGGCGCGGGGAAGAAAGAGGACTGTGAAGGAAAGTCCAAGAAAGTGACCCTCCACTGAGGCAGCCAATAGCCGGGGTGGAAGTGGAAGATAGAATGGTCACAAATGGACCGACTTGGTCCAACCGCTTCCTTAAACAAAACATAAGCCTGATGGTGGCAGCTTTCAAAAACCTCAAGGAGGAAGAAGCAGATTCCTACCAGGGCTTGGTCAAGAGAAGGCTGGGGGAGGAAAAGGAAAGGGGGGAGAGTGAATCCCCCAACCCTGGCACTTCCACCAGCACCGCAGAAGCCACAGGGGCTGTAATCACAGCAATGACTCCAGCCTGAGCCACCCCAGCCGGGGCCAACCTCAAATTGCTTTCTTTCCCTGCTGGGTTTCCCTTGGACTTGCTTTCTCATGACCATCCATTCTATGGATTTTTCCCAATAAATTCTGGGACCCCATTTTGCTAACCAGGCTAAGCCTAGGATCATCTCTTCAGCCATCTTCGGGAGGACCACAAAACGGATGGTTTCCCTGAGTCTTCCCATCTCTAGCTGTACTGGTTTGGTTAGGAAAGAGGCAGCCTCTCCCCCAATTAGTGAGCCATCTACCTGCTCGAACCTGAAGGGTTTCTTTAACTTCCTTACGTGTAACCCCAATTTTTGAACTACACTTGTTTATCAGGCAACGAGAACAGCCTGAGTATGAGGGCTTTCACTACTCCCTCCGCCCCCGACCGGGGAGCTTTGATGCCTATTTGACCTCAAGGTGATTTACAGGTGCACTCACCATTGGGTCATCTTCTCCCTCGCTCTCACTGTCGTACAGGATCATTTGAGGTGCCTCTTTCGACGGAGTTCAATCCTCTCCACTGCCTGGAGGGGAGTCCTCAATGACTCTAATCCAGTGGTGGTGAACCTATGGCACGGGTGCCAGAGGCGACACTTGGAGTCCTCTCTGTGGGCACATGTACCGTTGCCCCAGACTTGCTTCCCCCCACGACCCCCTCCTCTCCAGCAGTCCCCCTGAAGGAGAGTCGCCCTCAAGCGTGGTCCACACGGAGCAGCGCAGCCAAGGACATGGCAGCCAAGCAGCATAGACAAGACTCTGCCCTCACACCCCATCATGCAGTTGATGCTGCAGGGCGCGGGCAGAGAGTGTGGCTGCCATAGCGCTGCTGGGCTGCCTGGGCGATCTGCGGTGGGCCCTGGAGACGGTGAGTGGTCCTGTGGGCAGGCGGGATGGGGGAAGAGCGGGGACAGGGCAGGGGGTGGAGCAGGGGCGGGGCCCGTTTTTGGGCACTCGGTCTCTAAAAGGTTCACCATCACTGCTCTAATCGCTGCATTTGATTTCTCCTTCCCCTTTTTTGATGGCTTTTTAAGTTTCCCAGGGGCTGGTGTGGCTAAAGTTGCATGAGGGGCTGGTGCTGGACACATCGCAGCACAATGGCCTTTCTGATTGCAATGGAAGCACAGAATAGGTACGCACTCTGGTTGCCCTGCATAACACTGATGCTCCAGAGCTCCGGAACTTCAATCGTTTCATGGCAGTGCTGAGATGGTGTTTTGAAGATCCTCTGGTTCTCAAAAGGTGCAAGACTGCATTAAGACGGTGAGGCAAGGCTGCTGCCCGGTAGCCGAATACACTGAAAAATTTTGGGACCTAGCCTGCCACCTAAACTAGCCAGAAGACATCCTGGTGAGCTGTTTTAAAGATGGGCTCAATGACGACTATACCATGCTTACATCACCAGAAGAGTCCCTGCCCATCTCCATGACTGGTGCATCCTGGCCCAAGAAGCAGAGATTGACCAAGACGTGAACCAGCACTGCTCAGGCAAAGTGTGGAGACGATCCCCACCAGAAGGAAAGAGGAAGGCAGCAAGACCCCTAACAGCAGCACCGTGCTCAATTGCCTGCTTCAAATGTGGCAAGGAAGGCCATTGGGCTGTGGAATGCTGTTCAAAGACTCTGTTCTGACCCAGCCCTCACAAGTAATAATCAACTGCTTACTCGTGAGTAGAAACCCCTTTTATTAACAAGGCAGGAATAAACTATGTTCACAGGAGAACCTCAGTTAACAAGTCTTTAAATGCTTGATCAAGCATTAGCAGTCCCAGTTCACACCAGTTGAGGCACTTCCAATATCTATTGGCTCCCAGCAGGGAAACTTGATTAGCACTTTAAACACAAAGAGTCCTGGCAAACCTGAGTCTTGGCAAAGAAATCTTGGCAAAGAAATTAGACTGATTGAAGTATCCAGTAACATGAACGGTTCTCTCCCACAAATAGCCACTCCCAAGCCCCTCCTATTTATGTTCCAGCCAGGGAGGGGCTGGCTAACGTCTCCTTCTTTTCCCTAAGAGCCAACCCATAACCCTCCATTGCTCTCCTCTCCTCTCCGCGCATACATGCATCTGGGACAGGCCCCATCTGTTCCTCATTCAACTTAGACCCTGAAAACAGCTGCCTTTCTGCCTGAGCGTGGGCTGATGGGCCCGGCTCTGCCTCTGGCTCTGAATCCTCCTGCTCATTGGAGCCTTCCAAAAGCTCCAATGCCAACCCAGGCTCCCCCTCCATATCCAACTTGGCTGCTAGCTCTGCTGGCAGCCGATGAATCACAACAGACCCCTGGAAAGAAGGCAGATCAACCCTCAGGGAGGAAAACCAACCCCACTGGAGAAAGAGCTGGAGATGTCCAACAGCAACTACGATGACGACCTCCTGGTAAGTGGGCCAATCAAACCAGTAACTATGCCAATAGAACTGTTAATCCCAGGCATGGGGACAAAAGTAGCTCTAAAAGCCCTACTAGACTCAGGGTGCATTAGATGCTTAATAAGCCCCACCCTAGTGGGAAAGCTGGGAATCCGCCTGAGGAGACTAAAGAACCCAATTGCATTCTGCCAGCTAGACGGGTCCACTGCTGGAGGCATCCCAGCTACCTTTGCCACTCCGAGACTAACCTTTATAGTGGCACTCCGAGACTAACCTTTATAGTGGCACCTGGCATGGAATGGCCCCTTCTGCTAGAGCAGGCGAGGCTGAAAAAATGGAATCTATGGGTGAACTGGTGGAAGGGGTGGTTAAGGTTCCCAAAGGAATAGAAAGTCCCACCTAGAAACCACAACAAACAGAAAAGAGAGCCAAATCAAGAAGCGGCAGTAGCTGCAAAGAGCGAGTCACTGAGAGGCATACCTAAGGAATACCATGATTTGGCTGAAGTATTCAGTGAGAGGGGTTCAGATGAACTCCCTCCTCACCGGCCCACAGACTGTGCCATTGAGATTGTCCCCAGAGCTAAACTTCCAAAGCCTAAACTGTACTCCATGACTCCCAGGGAGCTAGACGAACTGCCCCAATTCATAGATAAGAACTTAGCTCAGAGTTTCAGCCAGCCGGTTAGACCCCGGGTAGCAGCTAAGTGCTGTTCTGGGAGAAGAAAGATGGGTCTCTTTGTCTCTGCGTGGATTATAGGTGCTTGAATTCGGTGTGCATGGAGAATGTTTACCCCTTGCCCCCATGAAGGACATGCTGGCCCACATCTCTAAGGGAAAAGTATTTTCTAAACTGGACTTACAGGAGGCTTATTACAGAGTCAGAATTAGAGAGGGAGATGAATGGAAAACTGCTTTTAACTGCACCCTGGGCTGCTTTCAATTTAAAGGGCTCCCTTTTGGATTACAAGGAGCCCCTGCTGTATTTATGCAAATGATAAATGAAGTTGCTACATGACCACATGCATAAGGGAGTTTTGGTGTACCTGGACGATATATTAATATATATTGAGACAAAAGCTGAGCACGCAAAACTGGTCAGAGCGGTCCTGAATAAACTCCACGCTGCCAAACTATATGCCAAGCTTTCAAAATGCAAATTTCACAAAGAGAAGATTGATTACCTAGTCTACCTGATCTCGCATGAGGGATGCAAAAAAAAAGTTTCAATCAATCAATCAATTTCAACTTCTCTCAGGGAAAAAAGATCTTCAAAGTTGGAGTTGGTTGATTGAACTTTTTAGTCCCACCGGTCTGCCATTACCACTGCAGCCACGCCCACCCAATGGGCCACGCCCATCCGGCACCCAACGATACATAAGTGGGTTTTGGGTTGCAGTTTGGGCACTCGGTCTCTAAAAGGTTCGCCATCACTGGTCTACAGTTTCCTGATTCCCCCCCCTTTCTAGAGATGAAAACTTGATTGATTAATTGATCCTGTTTTTATTTTTCATCAACCCTCCAACCACCTGGTACTTGAACAAATCTTGAGGTTTCCTCAAAGATAGAGTTTGGCCAGACCATCAGAAAAGTTCTTGAATGCCCTAGGAAACAATTTATGTGCAGATTTAAATTCATTCAACATTAATAGAGATTCCTGGATTATGTTTCTCGCAGTCAAAAGTTTCAATCTTACACTTGTCTTTACAGCTTTGTTGGAAAATATAGAACCAAAATAATTGTTAGATGTCTACCTCATCTGTTCTCTTTTACAATTTTGTCATCATATAGAGAAGCTATGCTGATTCTTTTGTCTGTCTCTTTTCAAAATACATCTCAAGAAGCTCTTTCTGTGGTTAGCATTCTTCCTGAATTCTCCTTCATTTTGTGGAATATTTGTACTCTTCTTGTGTTCAGTTGTTGACTAAGATTTCTGTTCAGATATCTTTTTAAAAAAATATATATTTTATTGATTTTTAAAAAAAAACATAAATCACTTAATAATTGGTAAACAGTGTATTGTCTGGGTTACATTTATAAAACAATCATTAACAATTAATTTCTATAATCCATATTTCACATATTAATTTTAGTTGATTTCCTCTTTCCCCAAAGTAACCTCTTTTGCAAACATTGAGTTAATACAATTTTTATTGTTTTGATAAATAACAATTTAATGTATATTTTTCCAATATTCCTAAAAATAATAATCATATTAGTATAGTATTTCTTTTCTATTCAGTCATTCTGGTTATCATAGATCCTGTTACAATCATTTTAGTTTATTTCTCTCATCAAATTCTAGATATTCTTAATGGTGAAGATTTTCTCAAAAATTAATTACATTTACATTTAAAAATTTAACTCTATTTTTTCCATATAAGCCATCTCATTTTACATTTCTTAAGAAACAGATAAAACAATGAAAAGAAAAAGAAAAGAAAAAGAAAGGAAAACAAGAGTAAAGAAACGTAAGAAGTAACATACTACTTAAAAGATATATCCCTTCTAGGCTAATATATATTTATTTCCTTAATTTCTTATTCTTTTTAACCATAATTAAGAATATATTTAATCTTTAATCTTTAAACATTCCATTCAATACATCTAGTCATCTAGTCCAGGGCTTTTCAACCTTTTCACCCATTGTACCACTTTTAGGATATGGCAATATCCGAGTACCACCAGTCACCTAGCAAGGTGTCAAAAACTTGATGACCCCACCCAAAAGGAAAAAAGTGATAAAATACAAGTAGTCCTCGACTTACAACAGTTCGCTTAGTGACTGTTCAAAGTTACAATGGCCCTGAAAAAAGTGCCCCCCAAGTCACAGCCGAGCAAGACACCTGCCTGCCCACCCGGCGGCACTCTTCCTCCTGTCCGAGGTTTTCATTGTTGTGAGCGTTTCTGTTGAGGATTGGCAGCATGGGTGGTGGGGGGTGTTTGGGTTTTATTCCCCCCCCCGTCTGCTGGGTGGTTGCAGCAGGTTTTGGTCACTTCACATGACCCTGGGACATTGTGACTGTCATAAATATGAATCAGTTGCCAAGTATCTGAATGTAAATCACAAGACCCTGGAGATGCTGCAACATTTCAGCTGATCAGCACTTCTTTTGGGCTCAGCAGAAGTGCCAGGATCAGTGCTGCTTTCCAGCTGATTGGTGCTTCTTCAGGGCTCGGCAGAAGCACCAGGATCAGCGCAGAGCTCCAGCTGGAGCCTGGCGCTGATCCTGGCACTTCCACTGAGCCCTGACAGCCCCGAAGTAGCGCCAATCAGCTGGAAAGCGGCACTGATCCTAGCGCTTCTGCTGAGCCCTGAAGCCCTGCAGCTCCAGCCATCTCTCGCTCAGGCTTGTGCGGTGCTACCATCGGTTCAGCTCATTCCCCTCCCCCACTACCACTTTTCTAGGATGGTCGTGTACCACCTGCCAGGTGCCAATGTACCACAGGTAGTACCCGTACCACTGGTTGAAAAGCCCTGATCTAGTCCTTTAACTCTTATTCAAAACATTTTTTTATAATTTTCTTAAATTCAGTCACATTTAAGTATCTAAAACATTTCCTTTATTTAAATCATTTCAACTTTTTTATATTACTCATATCAAGAAAAAGACTCCTTCGTGGATTACTGCCTTGTCGTAGCAAAGGGGCTTGCGTAATTCAATGAAGCTATGAGCTATGCCGTGCAGGGCCACTCAAGATGGACAGGTCATAGCAGAGAGTTCTGACAAAATGTGATCCACTGGAGAAGGAAATGGCAAACCACTCCAGTATCATTGCCATGAAAACCCCATGGATAGTACCAAAAGGCAAAAAGATATGAGCCCCTCAGGTCGGAAGGTGTCCAATATGCTACTGGGCAAGAGCAGAGGGCTAGTACTAGTAGCGCCAGAAAGAGTGAAGCGACTGGGCCAAAGCCGAAAGGACACTCAGCTGTGGATGCATCTGGTGGTGAAAGGAAAGTCCGATGCTGTAAAGATCTATTCTCCATAGGAACCTGGAATGTAAGATCCATGAATCAAGGCAAGCTGGATGTGGTCAAACAAGAGATGACAAGACTGAACATCGACATCTTAGGAATCAACTAACTAAAATGGACAAGAATGGGTATACTACTGCGGGCAAGAATCCCTCAGAAGAAATGGAGTAGCCTTCATAGTCAATAAAAGCAATACTGGGATACAATCCCCAAAATGATAGAATGATCTCAGTGTGAATCCAAGGCAAACCATTCAATATCACAGTAGTCTAAGTCTATGCCCCAACCACTGGTGCTGAAGAGGATGAAATTGACCAGTTCTATGAAGCCCTACAGCACCTTATAGAATCAACACCAAAAAATGATGTCCTCATCATCATGGGGGATTGGAATGCTAAAGTAAGAAGCCAAAAAATAACTGGAATAACAGGCAAGTTTGGCCTTGGAGCACAAAATGAAGCAGGGCACAGGCTGATAGAATTTTGTCAAGAGAATACGATGGTCATAGCAAACACTCTTTTCCAACAACCCACAAGAGACGGCTCTACACATGGACATCACCAGAAATTAGATTGACCATGTGCTCTGCAGCCAAAGATGGAGAAGCTCTATACAGTCAGTAAAAACAAGACCAGGAGCTGACTGTGGCTCAGATCATGAGCTTCTCGTTGCAAAATTTAGGCTTAAATTGAAGAAAGTAGGGAAAAACACTAGGCCACTCAGGTATGAACTAAATCATATCCCTGATGAATATACAGTAGAGGTGACAAATAGATTTAAGGAATTAGATCTAATAAGACAGAGTGCCTGAAGAACTATGGACAGAGATTCGCAACATTGTACAAGAGGTAGCAACTAAAACCATCCCAAAGAAAAAGAAATGCAAGAAAGCAAAATGGCTGTCTAAGGAAGCTTTGCAAATAGCTGAGGAAAGAAGGGAAGCGAAAGGCAAGGGAGAAAGAGAAAGATACACCCAATTAAATGCAGAATTCCAGAGAATAGCTAGAAGAGATAAGAATGCCCTCTTAAATGAACAGTGCAAAGAAATAGAAGAAAACAATAGAATAGGAGATCTCTTCAAGAAAATTGGAGATATGAAGGGAATGTTTCATGCAAAGATGGCATGATAAAGGACCAAAATGGCAGGGACTTAATGGAGGCAGAAGAGATTAAGAAGAGGTGGCAAAATTACATAGAAGAACTATACAAGAACGAGCTTAGCATCCCTGATAACCACGATGGGGTGGTCACTGACCTTGAGAGTGCAAAAGTCAGCTTGAAACTCAACATTAAGAAAACCAAGATCATGGCATCCGTCCCTCTCAATTCCTGGCAAATAGATGGGGAAGAAATGGAGGAAGTGACAGATTTTATCTTCCTGGGCTCCAAGATCACCACAGATGGGGACTGCAGCCAAGAAATTAAAAGATGCTTGCTCCTGGGGAGGAAAGCTATGGCAAATCTAGACAGCATACTAAAAAGCAGAGACATCACCCTGCCAACAAAAGTACGTATAGTCAAGGTCATGGCTTTCCCAGATGCAATGTATGGCTGTGAAAGTTGGACCATAAGAAAGGCTGAGTGCAAAAGAATTGAGGCCTTTGAATTATGGTGCTGGAGAAGACTCCTGCAAGTCCCCTGGACTGCAAGGCGATCAAATCTGTCAGTCCTAGAGGAGATCAACCCTGACTGTTCTTTAGAAGGCCAGATCCTGAAGTTGAAAGTCAAGTACTTTGGCCACCTAATGAGAAGGAAGGACTCACTGTAGAAAAGCCTAATGCTGGGAAAGATTGAGGGCAATAGAAGAAGGAGACAACAGAGAATGAGGTGGCTGGATGGAGTCACTGAAGCAGTAGGCGTGAGCTTAAATGGACTCCAGAAGATGGTAGAGGACAGGAAGGCCTGGAGGAACGTTGTCCATGGGGTCGCGATGTGTCGGACACAACTTCACAACTAACAACAACAACAAATCAAGAAAAAGAACACAAAAGAGGAAAAAGCGTACTATATTGTTTAGAGAATTCATCCCTCTTAGAATAGTATATTCCAATTTTTTTCTATTTCTTTAACCATATTCAAACAAATGTTTTTTTTTAAGTATTCTCTCTGAGAAGTCCCATCATTTATTTTCTTGGTTTCCACCTTAATTGTTTTCCTTTGCCCAGTATCTTTCTTAATCAATGTATTATGCTGAATCAAAAGGTTTTTCCGTATGTTCACAAATGTTGCTGTAGATATAAAAAGTAAATCAGTATCTTTGTTAGGGGCATTTGTCCACTCCTTTTTATTGGGAATCTTTTTCCTTCTTTTTCTCTCTGCTTCTCTTGTCGCTTTTTGTCTCTTCAGTTCTCGTGTTTTCCCTGATGTCTCTGTAGAACGTTTTATCATTTGATCTTCTGTTCCTAGAAGGATTTTATCTAATTGTGTATGCTCTAATTTTATCCCTGGTTCTTTTTTGTCTTTTCTGTATCACGACTGTATTTGTAAGTATGCTCACCATTCCAACTCTTTTTTTTTTCAAGTATAAATTTTTTATTATTTTCATCATAAAAAAGAACACATCACAAGTACATCACAATGCTATAATAAAAACCCCATCCCCCACCCCCCACCCCCCGGACTTCCCAAACCTAATCCCAGGATACTATTCAACTAAAAGTAAACTACTATTAATATCCCTAACTCCACAAAATATTATTCTACATAA
>NW_015386652.1:376711-412165 GCF_001527695.2 Protobothrops mucrosquamatus | reverse complement strand
TCTCACCTACATCGTCCACAAGGGACGACTCGGGAACTCAACTCC
Organism: Protobothrops mucrosquamatus; assembly: GCF_001527695.2. Taxonomy (NCBI): domain Eukaryota; kingdom Metazoa; phylum Chordata; class Lepidosauria; order Squamata; family Viperidae; genus Protobothrops; species Protobothrops mucrosquamatus. The sequence continues at coordinate 412,120 of NW_015386652.1, read as the reverse complement.
TACCTCGGGCAGCTCACCTATCCCCCTATGCCCAGGGGAAAGGTATCAAGCCGTTTGACAGCTGATGCAGGCTGTCAAAACGGCTTTTACGCAGAAACAGGCGGGAGCAGCAAACAGCTGCGTCCAGCGAAGTCGCCTGCCACCGGAAGTCCTACCATTCCAACTCTATACCATCTTCTAATAATCTTTTCCTTGTTTTCAGGTCTCCATTCTCATCTAAGATATTTTTATATGTAATTACTTTTCCTAAATTTATGAATTTGGGGTGCATGAATATCTCTAATATGGATAGCCAATTGGAATTTTTATATAATTAATTTTTTTAATTTTTATCCACACGTCTAATAGTGCCCGTCTAATATGGTGATTCTGAAAGTACTGATGAGCCTTATATTTCCCATCCCACATTATGGCATGCCACCCTATTTGCAGGTCATGGCCTTCTAATGCCAGTAGTCTTCTGTTCCTTAAGTGTATCCAATCCTTTATCCATACCGATATTGCTGCTTGATAATATTTTTCCCAATTCGGGAGGCTGAGCCCTCCTCTTTCCATTGCATCCTGTAATAATTTTAATTTAATTCTCGGTTTTCTACCTTGCCAGATAAATTTGGATGTAATTCTGTTTAAATTTTCAAAAAAATCCTTGCCTAATTAAAATTGGTCCACATTGGAATAAAAAGAGTAATTTGGGAAGTATATTCATCTTGATTGTCGCTATTCTCTCCATAAAGGAGAGCTGCAAGTTTTTTCATCTCTCTAAGTCTGCCATAATTTGATCTATTAGTTTATCATAATTTTCTCTTTTGAGTGTAATACATCTTGCCGATAGTTGGATCCCCAAGTACATTACTCTTTTAGATATCTGGATATTGATTTTTTCTACTAGCTCAGTTTCTTGTAAATTGGACATGTTTTTAACTAACATTTTAGTTTTTTCTTTATTAATTTTCAACCCTGCGACATCTCCATAATTTTCCAGCACCTGTAATAATCTTGTTCCAGATTCTAAGGGGTCTTCCAAAATGAAAACTAAATTGTCTGCATAGGCCTGTAATTTAAATGTCTCTTTTCTGATTTCTAATCCTTTAATCAGCCTATCTTTTCGGATTATTCTTGTAAGTACTTCTAAAGAAAGAATAAATAATAGAGGAGATAGTGGACAACCTTGTCTCGTGCCTTTTTGTATTTGGACGCTATTTGTTAATTCTCTGTTTATGATTACTTTTGCTTCTTGTTTGGAATAGATTGCTTTAAACATGTTTATAAATTTTCCCCCGAATTCCATCTGTTTAAGTTGAATCAACATAAAATTCCATTTAACATTATCAAACGCTTTCTGAGCATCAACAAAAATCAATGCCATTTTATCTATAATAAAAAAGATATATCAATATTTATTAGAACAAGATTTGTTAGAAGAACAAGTAAAAGAAACAATGTTAATCTGGAGCAAAAATTTTGGTTACAGTATTGACCTAGATAATTGGCAATCATTATGGGACAGAAACAGGAGGTTAACACTAGCTACCTCCTATAAAGAAAATTTATACAAGATGTTTTATAGATTATTATTTTATTATTATTATTAATTTAATTTCTATACCGCCCTTCTCCCGCAGGACTCAGGGCGGTGCACAGCATATTAAAACAGATACACATATCAATAAAAATAAAAACCCCTCTAAAACCAAATTAAAACCAAATATTCGAAGCTGTGTTCCAATTAAAATTATACTTAAAATCGTCCCTAAATAAAATCCTCCTTAGGTCANTTGAGGGCGCGGCGGAAAGTAAGGAGATCCGGAATCATCCGGATCTCGGGGGGTAGTTCGTTCCAGAGGGTGGGGGCACCCACAGAGAAGGCCCTCCCCCTGGGGGTCGCCAGCCGACACTGTTTGGCCGACGGCACCCTGAGGAGACCCACTCTGTGGGAGCGTACCGGTCTATGGGAGGAAATCTGAGGCAGAAGGCTAGCAAAAATAGATTAAAAAACCTCACCAACATGCTGGAAATGTATAAGGCTTCCAGGGACTTACTATCACATGTGGTGGGAATGTTCAAAAGCGCAAAATTTTTCGAATCAGATAAAAAATTGGCTGGAAGAAATACTATTACAAAAAATTGATTTAAAACCAGAAACCTTCTTATTAGGGATTATTAATGATAAACTCAGCAAAGCATCTTTCTACTTACTATTGCATATTTTAACCGCAGCAAGATTGGCATACGCCCAAAAATGGAAAGTAAAGGAAACCCCCACTGAAGAAGAAATAATAAATAAATTTTTATCCTGCGCCGAAATGGACAGGTTAACTCTAGAGATTAAAAATAAAACTGAAACAGAGTATTATGAAATTTGGAAAAATTTGTATGATTGGTTAGAGATAAGGATGATTGCTGAGATGATTATCGATTGACTAGTTGATATCGTAAGGACTTCTTATTAGTACCCATATTAGGACACGACTGAAAGATATGTAAATACAACGCTGACGATTGAAAGATGGTTTACCAAAAAATTTACAGATGTTATACGCACAGTTTGTTATACTCTGTCCTGTTATAGAATGTATTTTAAGTTTCTGTTTTTCTTTCTGTAACATAAGGTAATACTAATAGCAGTATTGAAGCCAGGGAAGTTGAATCATGTCCATTTCTGTTTTTAAAATGTACATTTAATAAAATTTGTAAAAAAAACAAAAAAAATGTTTTATCCAGTCTTTTTTCTTGTCCTCAAGTTTATTTTGTAGTGTTGAAATATAAGTTGTCTTTTCCAAATCTAATATTCTTGTAAATTTTTTTCCACTTGGATTAGATCATACTCCTTTGTTTTGTAGAATTTCATCTTCAAGTCTCTATCCTCAAATTTATGTTCAGTCATCTGTTTTGTCTGTTCCTTCTCTGCTGTATTTTCCTGAGGGGTTTTTTTTTTTGGTATAAAATTGAATTGAAGATGAGTTGATTTATATTTTCAAAGTTATTCTGAGTTTCTTTGTGATTTGAGATCATTGTTCTTTGAATTAGTTGCAGCTTAACATATATCTCCTCTTGAAAAATATTCATTTTTTCTTGATAAGTATTTCTTATAAATCTCTGATTTTCCACGATGACCAAAGGTCCAGATTCCCCCCCCTTTGGAAATAGCTTTGTAGTTAGAATTGAATAAATACTTATAGTCCAGAGAATTTTTTTTTTTAAAAAGGTCTTTTGGGGGAGTTTGTTTTGTTTTTGTTTCCTCAGGTTTCTAAGTCTCACTTTATCTACACAGCTGTTCTTTATTTGTAAAGCTTTGAAGGTCACAGGCAAAGATTAGTTTTTCCCCCAGATTTTACCATGACTGTCATAATCCTCATCCATCAGTAGGTGTCAGCACTGGTTCATTTTTCAGATTTTATTCCTCCATGAAAGGTTAAGTTCGCCGGTTCCGGTAGCAAAAGGGTGGGGGAACCCCCCTTCCTCCACTTTCGGAAGTTTTTTTTTTTTTTTTTTTTTTTGCTTCTTGGGAGTTTCTCCCCTTCAGGAAAGTAGGTAGGATAGAGAAAATCAATGTTCTTACCCAGATTCAAGCACACTGTTTACGATCAGCTTAAAATAGTGCTTTTGACTTCCGTTGCTTGCAGCTTGGGCTGGACTCTGAAGTTAAGCCAGCCTTTCTCCTGTTGGTTTCTGGAAGGCTTCTCCTGGACCGATCAGGTCGACTGCCATCTCCCCTAGGTCCCTGGGACTTCCTTCCTTCATTGCAACCTCTCTGGGGCGGCTTCTGGCCCATTTAGGGTCCCCTAACAGGAAGAAACTCAGTTGGAGGGCTTGGAGTCCTGAATCCCTCAACTGCTTCACTGCATGCAAGAACTGGAAGTCCTAAGATTTCTGTTCAGATATCTTAGCTATCTCTCCCCCCCCCCTTTTGGAGTTTTTTGCAAATTATTTTATTTTTTAGCAACTCTCAAATTTAGCTATTTTTTCCATCATCTTATTCTGCTATATCATTTTATTTACTTTTCTGAGTATATTTATGTGTACATGTATAAAATATAAGTTGAATTATAGTCAGCTCAGATTTTTTTTCAAAGCAAGAAGTCCAGCCTCACTTTTCCTAACATTCCTGCTATTTTCACTTTCTATATTAGGTCTTCTCTGTTTGTGTATCCAATCCAGGATACCTGATCCCTTGCTGTTGTAAGATAAGCAAGACATTTTCTGGAAGGATCATACTTGGCATAGTTTGTCTCCTAATGTATACTTGGGAAACTAAAGATTCATCTTGACCCTATCACTGTTATTTCATGCGGTTTAAAAATCTACAATTTTTACAAAGCAACATCCATATCTTCTCCTGATAGGAGCAGGTGATATCAGACCACCACCAACACTTTATCAGTTCCTCCATTATTTAACTCAGAATTCCAGAGTCACTTTCTTCTTTTTACAGGGCATAAGTCTTTATTTGAGGTCTTTACTTCAGAATTTTCATCTCAATCCCCATATGATTCAGCTTCCAGTCCTCCTGACAATGTGATGCTTCTGCCCAGTTACATCCATACCAGTTCTAGTGAATTACAAACAAGACAATTCAATTCATTGTATCGCAATTTCCATTTTTCCCAGTGATACAGTTTGTGGAGCCAATCATTCTTTTGTAAAATGAGTGTGTCCAGTTCTCTTCCATACACTTGCAAAGTGAAATAAAACACTAGTTTGGGTGCTCCATCACTGGAGGTTTTTAGTAGAGACTAGACAGTCACTTGTCTGAAATGGTATAGGTTCTCTAGCTTGAGCAGGGGGCTGGACTAGAAGATCTCCAAGATCCCTTCCAGCTTTATTCTATTCTCTTTTATTCCTTACATCAGTAATAAAATGCACAAACAAATAGCAATAAGAAAGAAATAACAGACCTACTCATGCCATCAAAACAGCTAGTGGCACAAGTCACCACCCGGGCACAAGCCAAAACCCAGAAATCCCTAGCAAGCCAACCTGGGATTGAATTCAAAAGAGCACTAGAGACCGATGAATGATTCCTAAGCCACAAAAACCTATGTACAATGACTTATGGACTGCCTTGGGTGGGAGGAAAACTGTACATTCCAAAAAGACAGAGATTGACTTTCATGCCGCTTTGCCATGACTCAAAATCAGCAGGTCATTTTGGATTTGTGAAAACCCTGCACCTAGTGAAATGGCAGTTTTGATGGCCATCGATAAAAAAGGACATTGAAAGCTATGTGGCTAGTTGCCCGATATGTGCTGCTGCGAAAAGGAGACAGGGGAAAAGACCAGGATTATTGCAAACAGTAACTACGACCCCGTCAGCACCTTGGAAGGAAATCTCTATGGATTTTATTGTGGAATTACCAGAAAGGGGGGAAACACGGTTATTTGGGTCATAACATATTTGTTTTCTAAGCAAGTACATTTCATTCCATGCCTAAAAATCCCCACAGCAAAGACTTTAGTGAAGTTATTTGATCAGCACATCTATCGACTTCATGGAGCCGCACAACGAATAATATCAAATAGAGGGGTGCAATTCACTTCAGAGTTTTGGAAAGCATTCTTGGAACTTTTGGGGACCACTCAGGGACTGTCATCTAGTAATCATCCCCAAATGAATGGTGGGACTGAATATTCGAACTCAGTACTGGAACAGTATTTAAGATGTTTTATTAATTACCAGAAAGACAATTGGACCGATCTACTCCCGTTTGCAGAAGTCGCCTATAATAACACTGTGCATTCCAGCACAGGCTACACCCCATTCCAAGTGGCAACAGGACAAAGTTTTAACCCAATGCCTGAACTACTCTCTAATGAACCAACCATTCTGTCAGAACCCATATCTATCATAATTCATACTTCCCTCCCTCCCCTCCTCTTGCTTCCCGATCCCATTCTCTCCTCTCCCTGGGTTCTGCCATACTCCTAGAGGGGAGGAGGGATGGAGCACGGGTTTATTGCCTTAGCTTCCTTTTCGCTACAATGTAGCACTTTGCTTTTCTGCCTTCTTTCCCTCTCGCATAATGTAACACTTTGCCTTAGCTTCCTTTATGGCTATAATGTAACACTTCGCGTTCCTGCACTGTGTCTCTCTGAACTTTCATCTCCCTAATCTGTCAGCTAGGAAAAGGGGGGGAAAAGGAAATACAACCTACGGAGTCTGGCTTATCTCTCTGCCCTCAAGAGAAGGTGCAAAGAAGCTGTTTAAACATCACTGCTGCGACCAGAGCCAGACCGATGTTATCTCCCCTTTCCCATGATGGACTTAACACCTAGGGATTGGCCGGTTAGAACCATCCGGATGAACTGTGGGGTGGGGTTTGCTTGGGGATACTTTAAAGTATCGAGCTGTAAAGGAATCCCTCAGATCCTGTCTAGTATGCCTACCATCAGCTTCTCCTAATAAAAGTTTATTTTGGAAGAACTTGCTTCCATGAGTTCTGCTTTCTTGGGATGAGGTGTTGAGGTGGGTCCTGACATTAGACAGGATCTGCAATAGTAGTCAACCCGGAAGGACAGACCTTGCCGGGGGACTCTGCAACATCTACCATGTCGGACAATGGTGCGGAGGAGGAAGCCACAGCGAAAGGGGAGCCCTCCCTCCAGTCGGAACCCTGCCAGCTGTCCAACTCCGAGACGTCCTATACCTCGGAAGAAGAGGTGGTAGAAACGCACAGCTGTAAACCTCGCTAGTCCATGGGCATAGGCAAGAAGGATGAGTGGGAGAAAAAATCGAGAAAGGTGATGCTCAGGCGGGGCAGCCATCAACCGGGATGGAAACAAGAGATGGAGAGATCACTACACCTCAGTGAAGGTGAGGACGATCACAGGGAGCAGTCGAACTGGATCTTGGAGAAAGCGATCAACCTAATGAAATCAACTGTCTCCCTCAAGGATGAAAAGCTCAAGCCCCGCAGCCGCAACGTTGCCGTGAACTGCAGAACAAAAGACATCGACAGGGAGTCTGATGCTGAAGCCCCAGGAACGTCAGGCGGCAGCTGAGATCCTAGCGGTCACGGGGCCAACACCCATTCCCTGCCGCACAGTAGCTGCTGACCAAGATGGACGACACCACAGACAATGATGTGGGCACCAATCCATCCAGAAGTTCCTGCCGCTGGACGTGAAATTTTGGGAAGAGCTGTGGCGCCTGAGGTTCTTCTTAACCCAAGTCCTCAACTATATGGAAGAATATGGCCAAGACATCCCAACTGACAAGGCTCAGATCCACATCGTACAGGCGGCCCTGGATGGTGTGGCAGCCGACTGGGTGGTGGACCTACACGACTCCGATGCCCCTGAGCTCCAGAACTTCAACCAATTCATGTTCTCCCATAGACGGCAATTCGAGGACCCGTTGGCAGACTAGAAGGTCCGTGAGAAGATTAAGACAATCCACATCATAAATAATAAATAATAAATAATAAAAACCTTTATTAAGACAAATTGATAGCAGGCATGATAGACAGGATCTGAGGGATTTCCTTACAAATCGATGACTTAAAGTGTACCTAAGCAGCCCCCACCCTGCAGTTCTTCTGGGCAATTCAGACCGGCAGATTTCTAGGTGTTAAATCCAGGAAAGATAATATCAATCCAGCTCCGTTGTAAACTGCAGTGAAAGATTGGGTGTATTGCCTGAGATGTCTGGGTAATTCTAATTCTACTATTATTGAGTTTATGATTCTTTTAATTGGAAAAAGTCCTATATATTTTGGTCCAAGTTTTTTACAATGTTGTAGGGATTTTAGGTATTTTCTCCTACAATGAATGGTGTGGGTTCAACTCTTTTTTTTATCTGCTTGTGTGTTGTATGCTTGCCTAGTTTTGTCTAAGGCTTTTCTAACTATTGGCCCGGTGTTTTGTAATTGTTCTATCCACTCTTTCAGTAATGGGATTGTTAGTTCGTTTGGGATTAATTCTGGCATGAGGTTGAAACTTTGACCGTTGGCTATTTGAAAAGGAGTGTAGCCTGTGACGGAGTGGACTGTGTTATTGTAGGCAACTTCTCCGAAGGGGAGTAGGTCCGTCCAATTTGATTGCTGGAAATTAATGAAGCATCTTAAGTATTGCTCAAGTACTGAGTTCACTTTTTCTGATTGGCCGTTCCCTTGAGGATGATGACTAGATGTCAGTCTCTGAGTGATCCCTAAAAGGGATAAAAATTCCTTCCAAAATGCAGACGTAAATTGCACTCCCCTATCCGATATGATGTGTTGGGATGCCCCGTGCAATCTGTAAATATGCTGCATGAAAGGTTTCGCTAAGGCTTTTGCGGTGGGAATCTTTTGGCAAGAGATAAAGTGCACCTGTTTGGAAAACAAATCCGTGACTGTCCAGATGACAGTATTCCCATTGCTTTCTGGTAATTCCGCTATAAAATCCATGGCTATTTCCCTCCAGGGGCTGAGGGAGTCGCCACTGATTGTAACAGTCCAGGTGATTTCCCTTGCAACCTCTTAGCAGTCACGCACGTTGGGCAGCTGGCCACGTAATTTTCTATGTCCTTTTTCATGGATGGCCACCAAAATTGCCTTTTAATTAAGTGTAATGTTTTTATAAATCCAAAATGCATTGCTGATTTTGTGTCATGGCACAGCTGCATGAATATGTCCCTCTGGATGGTTGGTATATATAATTTTCCCCCCACCCAGGGCAGTCCATCCTTGTTTGTGAACACGTGTTTATTTTTCTGGAACCATTCATCTGTTTCCAAAGTTTTCTGGAATTCGATTCTGGTTTGGCTACCCAGCTGCGGCTTTAATTTAGCTTGGGCTCTGGTGGTTACTGACGCTGCCAGTTGTGGTTCCGCCATAAGCGGTTTAGAATTGATAGCTTGCGTGCTGTTATATTGAGGCATGCGAGACAGTGCATCTGCCAAGAGGTTCTTCCCCCCCGGCAAGTGCTTGAGCATAAAGTGGAATTGGTGAAAATGCTGGGACCAGTGGGCTTGCTTGGGGTTGAGCTTCCTGGGTGTTCTCAAGGCTTCCAGGTTTTTGTGGTCTGTCCACACCTGGAAAGGGATTTTATTCTCTTCAAGGAACTGGTGCCACGTAAGTAATGACCAACATAACCCGTATGCCTTTTTCTCCCACACGGCCCAGCGCTGTTCCATTTCGGTGAGTTTTTTGGATGTATACGTGCAGGGTTGCAATACCCCTTCATCGTTTTCTTGTAATAGTACAGCCCCCACTGCCACATCACTTGCATCCCCCTGTATTACGAAGGGCTTATCCATGTCTGGATGCCTCAGTACAGGTTCTGCAGAAAAGAGTCTCTTAATCTCTCAAATGTCGCTTGGCATTCCATTGTCCATTTTAGTGGCTGGCTAGGTTTCACTGAGAATTCTCCCTTCGTTTTTAGTAAGTTTGTGAGGGAAGGGCTATTTGGGCAAATGAGGGAATGAATTGGCGGTAAAGGTTTCTGAAGCCCAGGAAACTGCAGCTGCTTCCTTATGTGAGGTGGTGCCCATTCTAATACTGCTCTGACCTTCTATGGGTCCATTTCAATGCCTTGTGAGGATATGCGATAACTCAGGTAGTCTATTCTTTCCTGGTGGAATTCGCATTTTGATAATTTGGTATATAGGTGGGCGGCTCGCAGTTTCTTTAAAACAGCTCTGACTAGGTTGATATGTTTCTCTTTGGATTCGGTGAAGATGAGGATGTTGTCTAAATAAACCAGGACCCCCTTAAATAGGTGCTCCCTTAGTACCTTGTTGATTAATTGCATAAATACTGTGGGGGGCCCTTTGTAATCCAAATGGCAAAACTTTGAATTGGTAGCACCCCATTAGGCAATTAAATGAGGTTTTCCATTCATCCCCTTCCTTAATTCTAATGCGGTAATACGCTTCCCTTAGATCTAGTTTAGTGAAAATTCTTCCTTTCGAGAGGTGGGATAACATGTCCTTCATGAGGGGTAGGGGGTATAGGTTGCTTTCACTGATTGCATTCAATAGGCGGTAGTCCATGCACAAACATAAAGAGCCGTCCTTCTCTCTAAAGAGGACTGGGGCGGCTACTTTAGGCTTGGCAAGTCCGATGAACCCCCTTTCTAGGTTTTTATTTATGAATCTCTCCATTTCCTCCTTCTCCTTAGGGCTCATGGAGTATAATCTGGGCTTCAGGAGTTTTGCCCCTGGCTTGAATTCTATGGCACAATCCGTGGGTCGGTGAAGGGGGAACTCATCCGCCCTCTCCTCACTGAAAACCTCAGGAAGATCTCGATATTCCTCTGGTATTTCGGGTAGCCCTTTTTCTTCTCCCATTGATGCTTTCTCCGTTCTTAATTTTGATAGGAATTCTTGGGGTTTTTAACTCCGTAGGGCCCCCCTTCAGGAAATTAATTTCTGCCGTCTTCCAATTTACCCAGGGGTTCCATTTCTTTAACCATTCCAGATCATTGGGCATTCCATGCCTTGGGTCACTACAAACATTATGTCTTCCTCTTGGTTTCCCAGGGATAGGTGGACTGGTAACGTGGCTAAGGTAGCTGGCACCCCCCCTGCTATGGACCCATCTAACTGGCCAAATGATATTGGTTATTTCACCCTCCTCACCGGAATGCCCAAATTCCCCACTAGCGTCGAGCTAATGAGGCAGCGGGTGAAGCCAGAGTCTATTAAGGCTTTCACTTTGACAGCTTTGGGCATGGAGGAAGCTAATATAGTCACTGTCTTGAGGATGGGTGCAATGGGTCCACTTACCAGGGGTTCGCCCTCCGAGCTATCGTCTGAGGCATCCACCGGCCTTGCGGTGTAGGCTGGAGTTCCTTCCCCATGTTGGGCAGAGGTTGGGGATTCCACAGCCTCTATCGCTCTCATAGTGGGTTCTTTTGGTTTGGGTGGGGACTTCCTGGATTTGCTGGCCGGTGACCGGTCTGGGTTGTGCAGAGGAGTTTTCGAGCAGCATTCTGTAGCCCGATGCCCCTTTCTCCCGCATTTGAAACAGCCCGTTGACTTCTTGGCCATAGCCGGTGGCTTCGCTGGTTTGCGTGTCGGCTCAGGTGGCGAGCGGCCCCATTGTTTTCCTCGGCGGTGTCTCTTCAGTAGGTCGATTTCTGCTTCCTCTGCCAGGACGTACCATTTGTTGAGTTGGTGTGGGTCCCCCTGGGGCAGGCAAGTGTCATACAGGTCGTAATTTAGGCCATCTTTGAAATGGCTAAGGAGGATGTCTTCCGGCCAGTTCAGCTTGCTGGCAATGGTCTGGAATTCTTGCGTATATTCGGCTACTGGGTGTCTGCCTTGCCTCACCGTTTTGATTCTTTCACGGGCTTTGCGATCAGCCAAGGGGTCCTCGAATCGCGTTCTCAGAGAGGACATGAAACGGTTGAAGCCGTTGAGCTCTGGGGCATCAGAGTCGTGCAAGTTCACCACCCAATCTGCAGCTGGTCCATCTAGAGTGGATTGCACGATACGGATATAGGCTTTGTCGCTAGGGATGTGTCACCCATATTCTTCCATGTAACTGAGGACTTGGGTTAGGAAAAACCCCAAGCATGTCAGCTCCCCCTTGAGTTTCGGGTCCAGCTGCAGGAGTCTTTGAATGGATCGGTGTCTTCACCGTCGGTGGTATTGTCTTCCATCCTGATCGCCATCTGCGGGTCAGCGGGGAGTAGGGGCTGCTGAAATGGTCGCTATTGGATCAGTGGATGTCCCCGGGGCTACAGGTTCCAATTCCCCTTCAGTGTCTTTCCAGCTGCCGCTCCAGGTGCTGGTGCGGCTGCGGGGCTCAGAGTTCTCCTCCCCTAGAGAGCCGAGGGTTCTTTTCATCAGGTCAATATCTTTCTCTACGATCCAGTTTGAGTGTTGTGCACAACTTCCTTCCTCTTCGCTAACGTGCAGGGATTTCTCCATCTCCTGCTTCCATTCTAGTTGGTAGCCCCCCCGTCTCAGGGTCACCTTTCTCGATCTATTTCCCACTCACCTTTCTTTCCAACGCCCATTGACCACCGAGGTTTGTGGTTATGCGTCTCCACCACCTCTTCTCCTGAGGAGTATAACATTTCAGATCCCGACAGTTGGCAGGTTTTTGGTTGGGGGGGAAGGCTGCCTCTCCGTGGGGTTTTTGCCCTTTCCTGCCTCGCCGTCTGACATTGTATTTTTTTGCAAAGTCCCCTGGCCAGGTTCTTCCTTCCAGGTTGACTATTACTGCAGATCCTGTCTAATGTAAGGACCCACTTCAATCCACATCTTAAGAAAGCAGAACTCTTGGAAACGGTCTCTTCCAACAGGAACTTTTATTAAGAGAAATTGATAGCAGGCATGATAGACAGGATCTGAGGGATTTCCTTACAAATCGATGTTCTAAAGTGTCCCTAAGCAGCCCCCACCCCGCAGTTCTTCCGGGCAATTCAGGCTGGCAGATTTCTAGGTGTTAAATCCAGGAAAGATAACATCAATCCGGCTCCGTTGTACGCGATCATTCCACAGCTCCTCACACCTTATTTTGATGATGGATAAATAAACCAGAGGCTGTATCTTTTCACCCCCCTTTCCATAGCTGCCTGGTAAGGAGTGAATAGAGGAAGTGAAAGTACTAAAACCCTCTGTACACTCCCCCTCCCCCTTAGGAGTATGGCTGGATTCAGGAGAGAGTAAGAATTGCTTTTATATCAGAGAAGATAGATAGAAAGGAAATATAACTGGATCCTGACAGACGGTGAAGCAAGGCAGGCACACAGTGGCCAAGTACACCCAGGAGTTCCGAGCCATCGCTATTAAGCTGAACTGGCCAGAAGACATCCTGCTTAGCCACTTCAAGGATGGGCTGAATTATGATCTCTACGATGCCTGCCTTTCCCGGGGAGACCCACGCTGATTGCACGATTGGTACATCCTGGCAGAGGAAGCCGAGATTGACCTAATTAAGAGGCATCGTCGGGGAAAGCTGTAGAACCGATCACCCCTTGAGCCGTCATGCAAGCCCGCAAAGTTTCAACCCACAGCTAAGAAAACTGCTGGCTGTTTCAAGTGCGGGCAAGAGAGACATCGCACCGCAGAATGCCCAGCAAAAGGAACCCCCAGCAAAAGGCCAAACGGACACCAGCCGGGAGATCGGGAAAGTCGCCCGCCAGGCCGCAAGAGCCAGCCATGACGGGCACTGAGGCTGTCGAGTCCCCCTCTCTGCCCAACGGGGAAAAGGGACCCCAGCCTACACCGCAGGAACATCTGACTCGCCAGACGACCACTCCGAAGACGAACCCCTGGTAAGTGGACCCATTGTACCCCTCATACGGACAGTGACTATCCTAGCCCCCTCCATGCCTGAAGCTGTGAAGGTTAAAACCCTACTGGACTCTGGCTGCACGTGTTGCCTTATTAGCCCAACGCTGGTGGGAACCCTGGGCATTCTGGTGAGGAGGCTGAAGAAACCGATATCTTTCGGTCAATTAGATGGGTCCATAGAAGGGGAATGCCAGCTACTCTAGCCACGCTACCGATCCACCTGACTCTGGGGGACCACGAGGAGACTATAATGTTCATGGTGACCCCAGGCATGGAGTGTACAATAATACTGGGGTTGGTGTGGCTAAAGAAATGAAAACCCAGGGTGGACTGGAGGACAGTGGAACTCAGGTTCCCAAAAGGAGACCGAATGGGATTGCCACCCCAGGGAGCCCACAAGAACTCCCCTCTGGAAAGAGCAGCAGTAGGGGAGGAAACCGCATTGCCCAAAAAACCTGAGGAGTACAAGGACCTCGCTGAAGAGTTCAGCAAGGAGTGGGCAGACGAGCTACCCCCTCACCAACCCACAGACTGCGCAATAGAAATCAAGCTGGGAGCAAAGCTCCCGAAGCCTAGACTGTACTCCATGAGCCCTGAGGAGCTACAAGAAATGGAAAAATTTGTAGATAAAAATTTAGAGAGGGGCTTCATTGAGCCAGCTTCCCCAAAGAAGGTAGCGGCCCCCATCATATTCAGGGAAAAGAAAGACGGCACGTTGCGTATGTGCGTAGATTACTGTGCCTTGAATGCCATAAGCCAGTGATGGCGAACCTTTTAGAGACCGAGTGCCCAAACCGAGTGCCCAACCCAAACCCCACTTATTTATTGTTGGGTGCCAAATGGGCGTGGCCCACTGGGTGGGTGTGGCCTACTGGGTGGGCGTGGTTGGCATGGGCGTGGCCTGCTAGGTGGGCATGGCCAACTCACCGACACTCGCGTCAGGGGCACTTGTGCAGGCCTGGGCAGGACTGGGCCAGATCTGAGAGTCTCCGGTGGAGGGGGATGGGACCAGGGCAAGCGCCCGGGCATGGTCCATTGGAGGACCCTCACTGAGCCTCATTCCCATCTCCTTCCTTCCTCTCTCCCTCCCTCCTTCCCCTCCTTCCTCTCTCTCTCTTTCTCCCCCTTTCCCCAAAGTCCAAACACGTGTGTGCTACTTTCCTCACTCACGCTGTGCATGCCCACAGAAAAGGCTCTGTGATAGAGGATTAAACAGCTGGGTGATTTTGGGCCAGTCATTCTCTCTCAGCCCAATCCACCTCCCAGGTGTGTTGTGAGGAAAACAGGAGGAGAAAGGTATGTTGGATATGTTCCTTGCCTTGAGCTATTTATAAAAAATAGTATAGGCCAGATATAAATAAAAATAAAATTAATTCATTAAATAAATACTGGATTTCAGGACCTGTTCTGATTTTCTAGACACATAGGGAAACCAATCCAAAGTAAGCAGCAGGTTGCCTAGAAGAAGACTCCACTTTGCAAAAGATGAGAGAGGGGGGGGGGATTCCAAGTGCTCATCTGTATGGAAATTCATCTTTTCCATCTCCAAGTGTAGTGATGCAAATATGAAAGTTGGATTAATTGAATGAATAGGAAATTAGAATATAGATTCATTATAAGAAGCTACTTTGCTTTATTTACTGATAATTCATTGTATTGAATTTAATTTGGCCTGTACCGTAGGACCAATGGAGATGGATATTAATTTTAAATTAAAGAAAAATCCATCTCCATTGGTCCTTCAGTACAGGCCCAATCATTCTTTCCTGTTCTGCAATAAATAACAATATGCATAAACTTGTACATCTGGCATCTGGGTTTTTAAACAGTGTGTGCAAGGTAATGGGATACTGATCCCTTTGCTGGTCTTGGATCTTGGCAAGCACCTACTCTTGAATTTACTTTTCCTATTTGGTTCTTGGGCTGCCCATGTCCCATCACTATGTGATAGTACTGATCTTCCAGCAGAAAAGATTAATATATTTCTAAGGATGCAGCCAAAAACTGGGCTCAGGAAGTGCTACTCTTGATTTTGTATGAACAGGTTGGATCTGCTTGAATAGAACATAATTAGTTCCTGCTCCTTTATCACTTCTTGAAAATAGAAGGCAATAAGAAATTGCACAAGCAACAGTCCATGGGCCCACAAACAGATTCTTTTTGAAGACTATTGGTACTAAAACAAGTCATGTCTTAATTATAGACTCTAGATTTAAACAGTCTTCCAAAGAGGTTAGCCATCTTAGACATCTTGAAGGCACCACTGCATAATGCCAATCAAACGATTGTACAATTTATTGCATACTTGCTTTTGGTGTCTTATATCCCAACACTTCTCCACAGCAGCCATAGATCTGTCCTCCTCTTGAGAGTTACTCTGTGGGTATAGTGATTATATTCCCAAAATGCAAAAAAACAATTGTGGAAACCTTCCTGGTTTGTCTTATACAGCTCCCACAACTCCAGTCCAGACCAGGTTGGGAATTGCAGGCCATGCTTAAAGGGCTGCCTTTAAACAAGGCCTGGCCAGTTCGTGGATTGTGGGAACCAGCGGAAACAGGGTCGGTCTAGCATTGCCAAAGCAAGTGCTTAGCCCAGCCTACAGGACAAGATGCACCAGGTACCCAGACAATCTTTCCTCTCAGCAGGGCCTACCGACTCTGGTTTGCGCTGAGTTCTGCGTTCTGCAGATAAAATCCCTGGAGTTTTGCAGCTGAGAGTCAAAGTCCACTCAGCATGGGGTCCCCGAACTGCTTGGCTCCTTCCACAACAAGTGGGGAAGCCAAAGATGCCAGCCGCTTTGGCGCTGTCAGCGAGTTTGCACAGGAGCGGGCCGGCGAGGAGCACATGGCAAAGCTACTGCTCCCTCTGCCATCGGCCAGCCCTTAGCAGGCACTGAGCAGAGAGCAGAGTTGCAGCAAGACAAACCCCCACGGCTTCGACAAGGTGCTGAATCTGTCTCTGCAGAGGAAGACCAAGGTTCATTCGGCAGGTGGTGGGTGTGCTTATCGCGAATATTTTTGGGAGGAGGAAGAGGGAGGCTGGCTCCCTCCCTCTCTAATCCTACTCCGCACAACAGCAGACCCCTGCCGCCCTCTCTCCATTGTGCATCTTCCATGGGACTCATGTTGGGATTTAATAGCAACGTTATATTTTCCCTGCTTAGTCATTCGGTGAATTCGTGTGTGTGTGTGGGGGGGATTTTTCCTTGTTGCAAAGGATGGCTTCAAGCGGGAATGATGCAAGAAGCCCAATAATCTTCCCTCCTTTCTCTTTTTTTGAAAGCAGAACCAGCCTTTTATGTTAAGGCTCTGCTCGCCTTCCCAAACTCCAAACTCACGCGTCCTGCTTTCCTCGCTCGCCTTCCCAACTGGAGTAGGACGAGGAAAATAGGACACGCGTGCGAGTTTGGAGTTTGGGAAGGAGAGCTAGGAAAGTAGGACACGCAAATTTGGAGTTTGGGAAGGCGTGCGTCCACCTTCCCAAACTCCAAACATGATATTAAAGGGGGTGGGGGAAGAAACGATTAATAAGGAGGTGGTGTGTGTGTGAGAGAGACAGAGACAGAGAGATCCCCTTTTTGTAAGTTTGCTTACTCTGCAATGCTTTCCTTTCCCGACACTTTTGCTTCCCTGCTGGCTCAGTCTTTCTTTCTCTCTGCTACTTCTGCCGCCCAGATCTAGGGCTGCAGAGCAATTTTGCTCCCCCCCCCATGGCCGATCTAGGCAGCAGAAGTGTTTTCGAAGTCTCTGGAACTCGCATCCATGGCCGTGGAGCGATTTTATGGCACTTCAGCAGCTCGATGCGGGCAATGGAGGCCTGGAAAATGCGGCGGAGGGAGAACGGCAGCAATGCAATCTGCACGGTGGGTGGGGGAAAATGGCGGCGGCAGGGCGATCTGTGCGGCAGGTGGGGGATTTCGCCCCTCCCACGGCCGATCCAGGCGACAGAGGCTTTTCCCACCATCCAGCCCGGGCTCTCAATGCAGAGAGTGCAGGCGCACATGGAGAGGCGGAAGGGAGCAGTCTGGCCCTGCCTCCCTCCAGGGTGATGGCGTGCGTGCCCACAGGGACGGCTCTGCGTGCCGCCTGTGGCACATGTGCCATAGGTTCGCCACCACTGCCATAAGCGAAAGCAACCTGTACCCTCTCCCCTTCATGAAAGACATGCTGTCCCACCTATTGAAGGGAAAAATCTTCACAAAGCTAGACCAAAGGGAAGCCTATTATCACATTAGAATTAAGGAGAGGGACGAGTGGAAGACCACGTTCAACTGCCCTATGGGATGCTACCAATTTAAGGTCCTGCCATTTGGGCTGCAGGGAGCCCCCACGGTTTTCATGCAGCGAATCAATGAAGTACTGAAGGAGCACATATACAAAGGGGTCCTGGTCTACCTGGACGACATCCTTATATTCACAGAGACTAAAGAGGAGCACATAAAATTAGTCAGAGCAGTCTTGAAAAAATTGAGAGCAGTCAACCTCTATGTAAAATTGTCCAAGTGCAAATTTACAAACAGAGAATTGATTATTTGGGCTACCGCATATCAACCGAAGGCATAGAGATGGACCCCGAGAAGGTCTGGGCAGTGCTAGAGTGGGCGCCACCCCGCATGAAAAAGCAACTACAAAGCTTCCTGGGATTCACTAACTTCTACCGTCAGTTCATCCCTTCTCTTGGCCAGATAGCCCTGCCTATCACAAACTTATTAAAAACAAAATGGGGAGGCTCAGTAAGAGCTAGTCAGCCACTAACCTGGATGATGGAATGTCAAGCTGCATTTGAAAGACTAAAAAGGCTTTTTTCAGCCGAGCCGGTCCTAAAACACCCTGACCCAGATAAACCATTCATAATCCAAGCCGATGCAAGTGACGTAGCAGTAGGGGCAGTATTGCTGCAGGAAAACGACAAGGGGCAGCTGCAACCCTGTGCCTACAGGTCCAGAAAGCTCTCTGACACAGAGCAGCATTGGGCGTGTGGGAAAAAGAGGCATACACTGTGAGATAGGCACTCCTCACCTGGCGGCACTTCCTGGAAGGGAACAAAATCCCATTCCAGGTCTGGATGGACCATAAGAACTTGGCAGCACTAAAAACGCCCAGAAAACTCAGCCTTAAACAAGTCCGGTGGTCACAACACTTCCACCAGTTTACATTCAAAATCAAACACTTGCCAGGGGGAAGGAATTTCCTGGCAGACGCCCTATCCCGCATGCCCCAGTACAATAGCTCCTGGCCAACCATCACCAAGCCGCTCATGCTGGAAGCGCAGCTGGCAGCACAAGTAACCACAAGAGCTCAGGCAAAACTAAAGCAGCCGATAGCCAGCCAAGCAGGGATAGAATTCAGGAAGGCTCTAGAAACCGATGAATGGTTCCAGAGCCACAAAAACTTATGCACTATCACTGACGGCTTGCCATGGGTGGGAGAGAAGTTGTACACCCCAAAAGCCTAGAGGATCACGTTTATACAACTCTGCCATGACATGAAACCGGCGAGTCACTTTGGTTTCGTGAAAATGCTGCATCTAGTTAAGAGAGTTCTGGTGGCCATCTATGAAAAAGGACATTGAGAGCTATGTGGCCAGCTGTCCAATCTGCGCAGCTGCTAAAAGACTGCAAGGGAAAGCCCCCAGACTGCTACATCTGGCAGCAAACCCCTCAGCCCATGGAGGGAAATCTCCATGGACTTCATAGTAGAACTACCAGAAAGTAATGGAAACACAGCGATCTGGGTGATCACGGACCTATTCTCAAAACAAGTACACTTCATTCCTTGCCCAAAGATCCCCACTGCTAAAGCCTTAGCAAAATTGTTCATCCAGCACATGTATAGATTGCATGGAGTACCCCAGCACATAATATCAGACAGGGGGGTGCAATTCACTTCGAACTTCTGGAAAGAGTTCTTATCCCTTCTAGGGACCACCCAGGGGCTGTCATCATCCTCAGACAAATGGCAGGACAGAACGTTTGAACTCAGTACTTTCAATATTTAAGATGCTTTATTAATTTACAACAGACGAACTGGACCAACCTGCTCCCTTTCACAAAAGTGGCATATAACAACACGGTCCATTTCAGTACGGGCTACACCCCATTCCAAGTAGCTACGGGCCAAAGCTTCAACCCCATACCAAAACTAAGTGCCATCGAGCGGCCATTCCCTCTTTGAAGGAGTGGATCGCACAATTAAAAAACACCTGCCCAGTAGTTAGAAAAGCACTAGATGAAGCTAGACAGGCCTATAAAGCACAAGCAGACAAGAAAAGGGTCGAATCAAACCCATATGTCATAGGGGAAATGATGTACTTATCCACAAAATACCTAAAATCCCTGAAACCATCCAAGAAACTAGGGCCGAAATACGTGGGACCGTTCCCCATCAAAAGGATCATAAATCCAGTAACAGTAGAGTTAGAATTACCAAAAACCCTCAGGCAGATTCACCCCATCTTCCACTGCAGCTTGCTAAAATGGGAGCAGCGATCACTGCTATGACCGATCACCGCCCCCCCGCCTCCTCCCATTATGGTTGAGGGGGAGCAGCACTTTGAAATAAAAGAAATCCTCGACTTCCGAAAATACCACGGAGCAACTCAATACCTAATAGCGTGGAAGCACCACCCCTCTTCCCAAAATGAAGGGGTGCACAAACGCCACGTTAGAGCTCCCAAACTACTAAAAAAGTTTCACACAGACTACCTGAACAAACCAGACTAACCTCTCGACATTTTTGTTTTGTTTTGTCTCTCAACAGATTGATCTTTCATATTTTAAGGGGGGCAGGATGTCAGAACCCATATCTATCATATCTCATACTTCCCTGCCTCCCCTCCTCTTGCTTCCTGATTCCATTCTCTCCTCTCCCTAGGTTTTGCCATACTCCTAGAGGGGAGAGGGGGAGGTTTATTGCCTTAGCTTCCTTTTTCGCTACAATGTAGCACTTTGCTTTTCTGCCTTCTTTCCCTCTCCCATAATGTAACACTTTGCCTTAGCTTCCTTTATTGCTATAATGTAACACTTCGTGTTTCTGCACTGTGTCTCTCTCTGAACTTTCGTCTCCCTAACCTGTCAGCTAGCAAAGAGGGGAGGGAGAAGAAAATACAACCTCCAGAGCCTGGCTTATCTCTCTGCCCTCAAGAGAAGGTGCAAAGAAGCTGTTTAAACATCACTGCTGCGACCAGAGCCAGACCGATGTTATCTCCCCTTTCCCACGATGGACTTAACACCTGGGGATTGGCCGGTTAGAACCGTCTGGATGAACTGTGGAGTGGGGTTTGCTTGGGGATACTTTAAAGTATTGATCTATAAAGGAATCCCTCAGATCCTGTCTAGTATGCCTACCATTAGCTTCTCCTAATAAAAGTTTCTTTTGGAAGAACTTGCTTCCATGAGTTCTGCTTTCTTGGGATGAAGTGTTGAGGTGGGTCCTGACACATTCCTTCCCTGAAAGAATGGATTACACAATTCCAAAACACCTGGCCAGTTGTGAGAAAGGCTTTAGACAAAGCTAGGGAAGCTTATAAATTCCAGGCAGAGAAAAAACTAATGGAACCAAAACCATTCCAGTGGGGGAGAAAGTATATCTTTCAACAAAATACCTAAAATCCCTGCAACTCTCAAAGAAACTAGGACCAAAATTTGTGGGACTTTTCCCTATTAAAAGAATAATCAATCCAGTTACAGTAGAATTGGAGCTCCCCAAGACACTCAGACAAGTTCACCCAATTTTCCACTGCAGTTTTTTAAAATGCGAGCTGCAATCACCCTTAAGGCCAGCTGCAGCTCCTCCCCATCCTCCAATTATGGTTGAAGGCGAACAGAATTTTGAAATCAAGGAGATTTTAGATTCTAGGAAACACTATGGTTCCACCCAATACCTTGTGGCGTGGAAACATCTACCTCCCTCCCAGAATGAATGGGTTCAAAAATGTCACATTAGAGCCCCTAGATTGCTTAGTAAGTTCCATACTAAATATCCGGATAAACCAGACTAGCCTTTATTTATATCTCTCTTCGTTTTATTTTTCTGCAGGTTGATCTCTCTTTTTTTAAGGGGGGGCATGTCAGAACCCATTCCTTTAGTGGGGGCTTAGTTCTGTTCTTTTCCAGTTTCTTCCTATGGGTTCTGTCATTCTCCTGGGGGAGGGGGGAGGCTCTGGGGAATGTATGTATTCTCTCTGCCTTTTCTATCTGCTTGCTCTGCTTGCTTTTTGAACTGTTCCCTCTTGTTGTCAACCTGGGGTGAGAACGGAATGTGCCTCCGGACATCTGGCTTATCACTCACTGCAGAAGGGAAAGGTGCAAAGACCCAACAATGTCTTCACAGGCATGGGAATGAACTCTGTTATCAGCTCCGTTCCCAAGCAGACTTAACACCTAGGGATTGGCTCATTTGAACTGACCAGATGATCTGTTGGGGTGTGATTTGCTTGATGCTCCTTTAACCTATTGATCTGAGTGGGAAACCCTCAGATCCTGCCTTCTTTACCTGCTGTCAATTTCTCCTAATAAAAGTTCCTTTTGGAATGGAATTGCTCAAAGAGTCCTGCTTTCTTGGGATGAGGTTTTGAAGCGCAGACCCACAACCTCCCCCTCAAAGAAAACATGCAGACACCTAGCAAAGAAACACCAAATATCCCTAAAAGTCACATCAACAACTACATCTGAGATAAACAGAAAACCACCCCAGATTGCACCCCCCCAAAAAAGGAAGGCGAATGTTGGTAACAGGAGATTCTATCCTTTCTCTGTCAACTTCTGCTGTTAACACTGCCTTTCTTTAAAGTTTAAAATCTTTACTAAGTTAGCTTGCCTGTTCATTAGGTTAGCTTGGAAACAGATACTTGTGATGGTTAAGCTCATCATTTTCAAGGAAATACTTATACTGAGAGCTGGGGGGGGTGATTCCTTGCTTGGTAGGTGAAAGCGACTGGGCAGGGTGCTGTTTGTGAAGTGAGTGGATATTGAGTGGATGTTGAGACCTTGGAAAAAGTTCAGAGAAGAGCAACTAAAATGATCAAAGGCCTGGAGACTGAAATATATGAAGAACGGCCGCAGGACTTGGGTTTGGCTAGTCTAAACAAAAGAAGAAACAGGGGTGACATGATAACAGTATTCCAGTATTTGAGGGGCTGCCACAAACAAGAGAGTGTCAAACTATTCTCCAAAGCACGAGAGGACAAGACAAGAAACAATGGCTGGAAACTGACCAAAGAGAGAAGCAACCTGGAATTAAGGAGAAATTTCCTAACAGTGAGGACAATTAACCAGTGGAACAGCTTGAAATTGTGGGTGCTCCATCACTGGAGATTTTTAAGAAGAGACTAGACAGTCACTTGTCTGAAGTGGTATAGGTTCTCCTGTTCGAGCAGGGGGCTGGACTAGAAGACCTCCAAGGTCCTTTCCAGCTTTATTCTATTCTATATAGAGTAAGTGTGCTGGGGGATAAAGGGGTGCAGGATATTACCCCTCTGCTGCAGTGAGGAAAGGGGTGAGGGCACAGAGCAAGTGCTATAGTGCCTATTGGACTCACCCTATCCCTGACTATTCACTAGTGGATAAGGTTCCCTTTTACATCAATAAGAAAGTGTTGAAGATGGGACATGGAATAGCTGGTGGGGAAGGTAGGGTAGAGCAGTGTATTTCAGTGGTGTCGGGTAATGGGAGATATAAGAGGTAAGGGGGAAGCCACTCACGGGGAATGCGACCTCTGTATTTAGCACTGATCTTGCATTCCGCCCCCTTGCCTTATTTACCTGGTCAGCAGATCTGTAGGGGCCTGGATTTTAGGCTGCTGCTTTTAAATGTCAAATCAGCCTGTTATAAGGCCTGCATTATTGCTGATTTGATTCTTGAAGAGAGGGCTGATCTGGCCTGTATCACTGAGTTCCGGTTGGGCCCAGGAGGAGGTATGGTTTTCTCAGAAATGTGCCCAGTGGGTTATCAAGTATGGCACCAGCCTAGATTTCAGAGCTGGGGAGAGGATATGGTGTTGTCATCAGAGAATCTCTGATAGCCTCCAGGGGCATGACTCCACAAGTGCCCAGCTGTGAGACACTTTTTCTTAGGTTTGGCTCAAGGGATCAGTTGGTATTGCTGCTGCTGTACCAGCCTCTCTGCTGTATAGCAGCTTCTTTACCCAGGCTTCTGACCCTCAGTGTAGACCTGGCAATGGAGTTTCTCAGGCTTATAGTTCTAGGGGACTTCAACCTGCCATTCCTGGAGGGGAGAGGGTCAGAGGTAGCTTGGGATTACATGGAAACCATAACTTTCATGGGCCTGTCACAGGTCATCCATGGCCCGATTAGTAATAGCGGTCACACACCTGTTCTAATATTTTTGTTGGAGCAGTAACCTACGATTGGTGGACCTGTGTTTGGTACCCATCATGGTCAGATCACAATCTGGTGGCAATGAGTTTCTCTAGAGATGTAGCCCCCTCCCCTTGCAGGGAGGAAGAACCTATTAGGTCAATCCATTCCTGGCAACTAATGGACTCGGATGGGTTTCATAAAGAACTGGGGGTTATAACTGCAGATCTGCTGTGTAGTCCTGCCGGGCTTTTAGTCACTGCTTGGAATAGGAAGGTGACTGAGGCTCTGGGTAGGATTGCACCCATACAACCTCTCCTTCCTGCAGACTTCTTCATACCCCATAGTATAGGGAGGAATTGAGAGTGATGAAATGGATGAAGAGACATCTAGATCACCGCTGGTGGAAGACAAGGAATGAATTTGATCGAACACAGGTAAGAGCTGCTATTAAGGCCTACCTCATGGTGATTCAGGCATCAAAGTGTAAGTACTTCTCCACCCTAATTGTGTCTGCAGATAATCAGCCAGCAATCCTCTTTAAAGTGAACTACCTCCTCCTGGGGAAGGAGGATACAGAGGTCCACCTGAAGGGGCACACTGAGGAATTTGCTGATTTTCTGGAACACAAAATCGCTTGGCTTCATTTGGCTTCATTCAAGTTAAATGCTGGCATGGGCGCTGGCTGATAGAGGCACCTGGGAATGGTTTGACCCTGCTGCTCCTCAGGAAATGGACAGGGCCCTAGGGAATATGAGCATAAGAATCTATGTTTTAGTTCCATGCCCCTCCTGGCTTGTGAAAGCTTCTTGAGAGGTGCATGTAAGTGGGTTCTGGTGGTGATTAATGCTTCCCTGCATAAGGGGGTAGTGCCTCAACATTTTAAGGAGGCTATTGTCTGCCCTTTCTTTAAGAAGCCATCGCTAGATTCCACCTGTTGCATAATTTTCGACTTGTCTCCAATCTTCCTTTTTTGAGGAAGGTGGTTGAGAAGGTGGTTGCATGGCAATTCAAGAGATTCCTGTATGAAATGGATTATCTAGACCAGTGAGGGCGAACCCTTTAGAGACCGAGTGCCCAAACTGCAACCCAAAACCCACTTATGTATCGTCGAGTGCTGAGTGGACATGCCCCATTGGGTGGGTGTGGCCAATTGGGTGGGTGTGGCCCATTTGTGGGCATGACTGCAGTGGTCATGGCAGACGGGGTGGGCATGGTCAGGGTGGGCGTGGCCACCTCGATGTTGCTCGTGGGGAGGGACACCTGTGGGGGCCAGGCAGGGTTGGGGGAGATCCAGGGCATCTCTGGCGGGTTGGACGGTGGGCAGGAGGCCCGTCCTGTGGGATGAGGCAAGGCAAGATAGGGGGCAGGGCAGGGGCGCCATTGTCGCAGGGTAAAGGTGAGGCAGGGGCCAGGGCGGCTGTTGCCTGACACCAACGGCCCCTGCACACAGCGAGCGCATGGGGGCCAACTGTGTCCATCAGCAGCCACAGCCTGCCGGTCCCTCGATTTCAGCATGAAGTGGCTGTTTGCCGCCTCGCACGTTGCACCCAATACGGCTGCCATGAGGCTGTGGAACAAGCCAGACGGAGGTAAGGAACTGGTATATGGTTTCTTACCGCCACCCAGCTTGTTCTGCGGTCTCATGGCAGCGGCATTGGGCAGGAGGCGGCAAACGGCCGGTTTCTGTGTGACGTGGCTGTTTGCCCCCAGCTGCGGCCACTTGCCGCCTTGCGTGTCGCATCCACCCCCATCGCAAATCTTTCCAGAAACTCACCACAAAGGATGCCTGGCACAAAGGATGCCAGCACAACTCCCAGGAGCCAGAGGGATACTGGATAGGAGGCAGTGGCACTGGGTAGGAGGCACTGGGCAGTGGCACTGGGTAGGAGGTGGCAGTGGAACTGGGTAGGAGGTGGCAAACAGCCAGTTTTGGCACAATGTGGCTTTTTGCCTCTGGGCGCGACCATTTGCTGCCTCGTGCATCGCACCCAATGCCGCAGCCATGAGGCCGTGGAACAAACCAGGTGGTGGTAAGAAACCAGTTTCTGTCCTCTGAAAAAACTTTTGGTGCGGAGGCCTGAGGCCTGCAGGGGCATTAGATCATGTCCCTGAAGGCTTCCATCCTTTGCAAAAAAAATTGGACAGATGCTGGCAGGGGTGCAAGATCTCCACACCAAAAGCTTTTGCAAAGGGACGTAGGCCTGCAGGGGTGCGAGATCACACCTTCAAAGGCTTCCGTCCTCTTTGAAAAAGCTTTTGATATGAAGGATGGAGACCTTTAGGGGACGCAAGATCACGCCCGCAAAGGTTTCCAAAATAAATATACTTAAACGAATGCATTGGGGAAAGCAGGGAGGATCACATTCATTTAATGTGTTACATTACATTTAACGGATTACAAATGTAATTACATTCGTAACTCGAGGATTATCTGTACTATGTTTCCACAATATCTAGGCCAGGGATCCCCAACCTGTGGGCTGCAGCCCACTACTGAGCTGTGGCTTTTTGACCATTGGGCCGCATGAAGGGATGGCCAGTACACACGCATGTGTGCGTGCACTCACCCACCACAATCGTGCTAGCACTGCCCCAAGCATCCTGCCGGCGCTAGCATTGCCCTGCCCCGAGCATCCTACCGGCACTAGCGCTGCCCAGAGCATTCCACTGGGAGTAGCGCTACCCCACCCGAGTGTCCTACCAGCACTAACGCTGCACTGAGCATCTCGCTGGCGCTAGCACCACCCCATGTATCCTGCCAGCACTCGTGCTCACAGGGCCCCATTTGCATGTGCGCAAGCACCGATATCAGTGCCTGCCTCCCTTTCCAGGACGCCAAACCAAAAAGGTTGAAGACCTCTGATCTAGGCTTTGGATTTCTATCTATAACAACAATCCATTAGAACAGTCACTCTTTCCTGTAAAAGACAGCCAACACATAATTATGTTCTTTGTTCCAAGAGAAGAAGGGAGAAAGAAGTGAAAAAACACAATGCAAAATGCAAAAATTCTTCATATGTATCCATGCATTTATTCAACCACACAAAACTATTACATAGTGGAGATTTGGGTAGGGGGTGGGATGATTAAAGAGCAATCTACTCAAATAGCTTACATTGCACATTTAATTATTTTACTTCTTTTAAAAAGCAACTATACATAAGTCATACATCTTGCATTTTTGAGATTTACTGACCAAGCTGATTTAAGAATGCAGATGTGCAGTTAGCATGTATATGATTATATTGGGGGTATATGCATCTATGTGTGAATGCACATATACAAACACAGAAATAGAAATCTATGCAGAGTTACACACCCATCCAAGTTACCCAGAGTGTAGCTAATGGGATCCGATGCTGAATTTAATTTTAATGAAGAAAGTTGCCAGTAGCAACAAAACTGTCAGTAGCAGCCAAGCACCATTAATAAAGGCCCAGACAACATTAGTGGCACGACAACAGTACAAAAGGTTCCTCCCCAGTTCATGCTGTGCTAAATTGGCTGCCCAATTTTTCTTAAGCATCCATACTATTTAGGAGACGATTTATTAATTTTTCTCATCCATTGTCAGTTGACAGGCTATAAGTTTGTATCTAGAATTTTAGACAAAAATTAATTGAAAAGCCTAAGAGTATTTATGAGGGATATTACTTGCCAATGATTGCACCAGTTATTTCATATACTAAAATCAGAGACCTTTAAAATTGTATGGTGTGTAAGTCTTGCTTTTATTAACACAGCAGTATAAAATAATTGCAATAAAAATAAAATATATGAATAATTTAGATTTTAAAAATTATCAGCAAATTAGCAGTGAACTGTTATATATCAAAATATATTTATGAAAATTTATTGATTCCATAATTACCATATATAAACCAATAATTTTCAATTCAGTTTAAATAAATTTAAATATAGTATATTCTATATTCTCAGATCTATCAGTATTATATTCTGATACTATATATTCTATATGCAATATATATACTCTATAATATATATTATACTATAGTCTATCAGTTCCATTAGTATTCTATCAGTATATTCTATATTCTATCAGTTAAATCCTTAAATGTTCTTCTAATTCTTCCTGTACTTTTTGACAAATTAGATCAGACTGTGAAATCAAATTATATTAAGAACAACGTACAAGCTAATTGTAAGTCACACCATATCCATTTAATCCATTTAATACAACAACCAAATTTAAAGAAGAATAAGAAAGAAATAGGTGTCAGGAGTTTACAAATAACTGAAATCTCTTCAGAATTTTGCATATTTTATACTGCAGTATTAATAAAAACATTAGCTCTTCCTACAATGTTACAAATAAAAATATTTTTCATACATACAATATATTCAAATGATGCAAGACTTACTGACCATACAATTTTAAAATTCTCTGATTTTAGTATATCAAGTAACTGGTGCAATAATGGGCAAGTAATATCCCTCATAAATACTCTAGGGCAGTGGTTCTCAACCTGTGGGTCGGGACCCCATTTGGGGTCGATCGACCATTTCATGGGGGTCGCCAAGCAAGGCTGTCCGCCATTTTTTTTGTCCATTTTTTTTGTCCGCCATTTTTCCCCCTTTTCCGGCCAGCTGGTGGTCGGCCTGCTCCGTCTCTGCCGCTTGCCAGCTACGCCTCGGCTGGCACAGGGGGCGGAACCACGCATGCACGGCGCTCCCGGGCAGGGAAAGTCCTCGACTTACGACCGGTTGGGTAGTCCTCGACTTACGACCGGTTTAGTCCTCGACTTACGACCAGTTGGGGTTGCGGCATTAAAAAGGTTGAGAACCACTGCTCTAGGGCTTGAACAACCTTCACATCTATTGAGATAGCCACACAGTATATAAAACACTATGAATGGATACATAAACAGATTCTCTGGTTCCCCAGAGTAAAACTTGTGTCATATGCAACTAGACTGATTACACTAGAGCAGGGATGTCAAACTCAATTTCATTGAGGGCCACATCAGCATTGTGGTTGCCCTCAGGGGGCCGGGTGGGTGTGGCCAGGGTGGGTGCAGCAGCCTACTGGGTGGGCGTGGCCAGCTCTACATTGTTCGCATCAAGGGTGCCTGTGGGGATGTGGGCAGGAGTGGGATAGATCTGAGGGTCTCTGGCAGAAGGGGGTGGGACCAGGGCAAGTGCCAAGGCATGGTCCACTGGAGGAGCCTCACTGTTCCTCTCAGGCCATGCGGTGGGGGGCTTATGGAGCTAAGACTGAATGCGTTTCAGCATAGATGGCCACCACAAAATTGTACATTGGCTCCCGGCTGGCCTGGGCCAGGGCCAAGGCAGAGGGGGCCGTTCCCAAACTGTTTCCAGGATGGCTTCGCGGGCCACATGAAACCACTTCGCGGGCCGCATCCGGCCCCTGGGTCTTGTGTTTGACATGTCTGCACTAGAGAAACATGCAAGGCATGCACTAAAAATAGTGTATCCATTCATAGTTAATACTACAATACAGAACAGTACAATACCATAAATTATTATATACCTACATGGAGGGAAGCATGTAGTTGGGTAACTCAAGATTCTGTCTTGGGCCCAGTGCTCTTCAATATATTTATAAATGACTTAGATGAGGGGATAGAAGGAGAACTCATCAAATTTGCAGATGACACCAAGCTGGGGGATATTGCTAACACTTTGGAAGATAGACTCAAGATTCAGAAGGATCCTGACAGATTTAAGCATTGAGCCCTAGCCAGCAAAATGCAGTTCAGTGGTGAGAAAACTAAGATCCTGCACCTAGGCAGGAAAAACCAAACACATAGGTATAGAATAGGCAGTAACTGTGAAAGGGATCTAAGTATCTTACCGTAAATATGAACCAGCAGTGTGTGGCAACTGCCAAAAAAGCTAATGCAGTCCTAAGATGCATCAACAGAGGGATGGCATCAAGCTATTGCTATATACTGCATTGATAAGACCACACTTGGAATACTGCATCCAATTCTGGTCACCATGTTACAAAAATTTTGAAACCCTTGAAAAAGTGCAGGGAAGAGCAACAAAGATGTTAGTCTGGAGGCTAACAATACAGTTAAGGGGACTAGGTATGTCTAGCCTAATGAAGAGAAGGATTAGGGTGACATGATAGCTGTCTTCTAGTACTTGAGTGGCTGTCATAGAAAAGTGGGGGTTGACTTATTCTCCAAAGCACCTGAGGGTAGGACAAGAAGCAGTGGGTGGAAGTTCTCATTAAAGAAAGCTCAACTAGCTCAACTATAATGGCATATAAATTGGCACAAGAATGATTTGGTAAATAAAACAACAATACCAAACTAGTTAAGCTCTTATTTAGGAATAGGTATGTGTATGAAAATTTGAAATGGGAGAATTTTGTCGTTTTTGAGCCAGTTTTAATTTTGAGCCAGTTTTAAGACTGCCTTCCTCACCTATAATTAAATTCAAAAGTTCAGAAACATCTCAAAAGATTCTCTTACAAATACTGTACCTTCTTTGGTCTATGACTGCTATTATACATGTGTCCTTTCTATTCTGTCCCTCAGGTAAACTACTAAGGCAGTGAATACTTCTAAAGCCAGTGTATGTGAAAGGAATTTAAAACTGCTCTCACCAGAGTTATCATTCCTCAGCACTCACTAAAAATCCAGATTGGGCTCATATTTCCTTTTAGTTGCATTTGAACAGATTCAAACAGTGCAAGCACACACGTTCTCACATACACGTACATCCCAGTTCACTCACATTTCACCTTCTGAGTAACTGAATAACTTGAGCAGAAACCCCTTCTTTGTATCACCCTAACAGGACCACAACTACAAGACAGACCAGCAATGGAGGAACAGGAATTTCATGTTTAATTGAAGAAATACCTTTCATTTACCACGTTTCTACTATTGCTACATTTCCTGCTGAAACAGAAGCAGATTTAGGGATGAAATCCAATGTACAGGCTTTTCCCCTATGTAATGCTATATAAAGTTAAGTAGGTAGGTACCTTTTATTTATTTAAATCTTTGACCAGCATTTATATATACACATATACAAAGTTCCATCTACATCATTAAAAATAACTACTAAAAAAAATTAAAATAGTTAAAAAGAGAAGAAAATGAGATAACATTTTGAAGGAATCAAAAATGCAGTCTTAATGGCTAATATTTACTACACATGAAAAAATAAATTAAGCTAGTATCAAAATAAAACAAATAGCATAATATTTTCATTTAAAGTTCAATAGAACCCAGACTAGGAGGGATTGTATATAACTTTAAAAAAACCCTCTTCAAATTCTTTTAAACTGTGATATTGCATAAAGAAAGAAAAGGTGGAATTAATAAACTGAGAAAAATAATACATACTGCATATTTTGCTGGAAGAAATCAACGATGGCCTTTTAAAGGCAAAGAATACCAGAGAATCATATGCTCACAAAAAACCCTATTAGTTCTTTTTTCTACAAAATTATTCACATATTCAGCATTGAAATTCTATAAAATAATAACAGCTTTGTAGTTTCTTGAACAGAGGAAACTTTCTAAAATTAACTGTAAGAATATTATGAAATGTCTTTAAAATTCAAAAGGCATCCATTAAGTGACTTGGAACATAAAAATGCTGAAGACTAACTAGAATTAGATGTCTTTGATGCTGCAAGTTTTGATGCAGTTGCAGAGCCAGGTAGGCACCATTATAAGACAGAAGAACAGTCAAGTTTATACCAGAAAGAAAAGGAGATAAGGACATCCAAACAGTACAAAATCCCATTTATTTTATCAGTATTATTATAAAATCAAGCACATAGAAGAAATTAAGGATTCTCTGAAACAGCCTAAAATTCAGGGGAAAGGATATATGTTTACTACAGCTATCTTTTTAACCTCTTTGTGTCAGCAGACAAGGGTGCCTAATAAACAGGAAAAAGCTCTATAAGCTATCAGTGGGCAAATCTGAAATCACCTCTCTGTTACCTCCTACTGCTAATTCATCATCCCAGCATGAGACAGCTAGCCTGATTGTGAACCAAACGCTACAATAAGGGCCTCAGCTGACCACCAAAAACAGCAAAAGGGAAGGGGAGGTTTTGATGGGCAAAAGCCTGGAGAAGGCCTAAGATAAGTGCTGGCTGTCAGACAAGGACAAAGAAGGGCAGGCCCTGAGGAGAGAAGGAGATAAAAAAAAATCTTAACAACTGCTTTATCTGATGAGGGTTATGGCTAATTAATTATAAACTCAATTACCTAATCCTTACTTCAGCAGTCTCTATTCATTAAGAGATAAAAACTTGACTGACTGCTAGCTTTTGCCAGCACACACAGCATGCTTATTTGCTCCCTGTAGCACACCATTTCTTAAAAAAGATCTCCAAAAGCATTTTGACCTGTCAGCTTTTTCTCACAGAGACAGAACATTTCTCCCCATCCCTACCCTCTACCACCCAAAGTGCCCTGGATTGGACAACAGGAGGACACAGCTTGCATGCTGTGCACTGGCATTTAAAAGCAAAAGCCCAACATTAGACAATAGGGATTAGGTACATCAAAGATCTTGTTTCTAGCTGTGTTTCAGTTTGACAGGCCTTTTGAACTTTTTCACATTTTAACCTGAACTTCTAATTTTGGATGTTGGAAGTTTGGTTCAGGGTAAATAGTCAATTTTAAAAATAAGTCAGCTTTATATTTGTGTAATATTTTTCCATAGCCTGACAATCTTTATCTATTTAGTATTTTCAAGTTTTTAATTGTTTTATTAAAATGCATCAAGTGTTCTATGTAGTTTCAAAAAGGCTTGTAACTTAATTGCAATTTTAATTAAGGTAAATATCATGTTATTCTGTAGAATGTCAACAAGAGTAAGAAACCTTTTTAACAATCTAATTATCATAAGACATTGTTCAACTTCATAATCTAAGTTATATTATCTTCTCATTGTTAAACCATTTTATATTTTTTGGGTTTTGACTCCTAAGTTTAATTTATCTAGTTAATTCTCATTAAGTTTAAAATTATAGGACTAGTTCTGCATGATAAGAATAAAACGACATACACCAAATTGAAGAACAGCACTATTTCTTCCTCCTACTTTCCCTGTTGATATAATGCCTTGAAAATGTTCTGAAAGTGATACTAGAATTATGCGGTTCTTTTAGATAGCTCTGAGGATTTGTGTTTTCATTTCTAGAGTGCGTTGATCAAGATTTACTTTCTAGGGATCAATACAATCCAATTAAATTTGTGATGAACCAGCTAATGGATCTGCAATTCCCATATTTACTCCATAATTCAAGCTTTAATTAGTCTCTACTAATAACTCCTCTGAAATTAGTGGGCCATATATGAATATTCCTGGAGAAGATATGGAGAGAAAGTTGGCACCAGGGTCTATTCTTGGTAGGACTCAGTGCTGCATAGGCAGAAATCTATTTGTAAAATGAACCTTTCCTCTCCATCCTTCTCTTTTGTAAAGCCACTTTACAAATCTTTAGAATCTGTTTAGGAAAGCTGGGGACCCTACAAAAAACTAAATTTCACGGAACTGCAAGAAAATAAAGTCAGCATCTATAGTTCTGTCAGCAGTAACAGAATTTTGATAAAGAAGTATCACTAAATTCCATCCAGGATTTGTTTCACTATTGAGTGACATGCTATTGTTGCAACGAAGATATTGTATATGTCCCTGCTTATTATTATATTTTACAATACAGCAGAAGCAGTGGTGGGATTCAACCGGTTCTCTGTATGGATGCCGCTTCCGGAAGTCCATTCTGGGCCTGGGCAACAAAAAATTAGCTACCGGTTCTGCTGAAGTGATGTGAACTGGCTGAATCCCACCACTGAGCAGAAGTATGTAGAAAATGATCCAAGTGATACTAATGTGCTCCCAAGATTCCTGCTTCAACATCTTAAATAATAATAATAATAATAATAATAATAATAATAATAATAATAATAATAATAATAATAATAATAATAATAATAATAATAATAATAATAATAGTAGTAGTAGTAGTAGTAGTAGTAGTAATTAGTAATAGCAGCAGCAGTCATTTGGCATGAAATCTCCATCAAATAATTTTCAAGAATTTTGGTGCACCTCAATAAGTCCCCCGGTACGCAACTGCTTGCTGGCAAATATGGTATTGCAACCATTTTGTGAACATATCCATTGTAAGCTTCCAAAATTCCAAATGTGTTTGAACTTGTAGAGATGTAAAATTTCTGGAAATTTTGAAGTCACGAGAAAAAAACTGTTTTTTCCTTGTTTTTTTCCGGAAAAAATAGAAATTTTGGAAAAATTGAAAAAAAAGTTTAGTATGGAGTAGTTTTACAAATTGCATGAAATGTAGTGTATATAAAAATATTATTCTTGCAATAAAACAGGTAGCCCTCCCTTTCCCTCAAAAGCAACAAAAAAACCAAGAAACCACTAACATGCAAACTAAATTTGAGTCTTTTCCCTGCAGTGCCCCCTAGTGGCACAAATGCATATTTCTCTTATTTGGGCAATTGCATTGAGAATTAAAGTGTTACTTGAATTGTATTCCAGGATTTGCTTGTCTTCAGCTGAGAGAACTTGCAATAATTTAAGACTTTACAAAAAGTATCAGAAATCTTTCATTAAGGCCTTCGTGTTATATAGTTTGAATACAATGTCATAGATATATTATTTATCATTGGAAAAGAACATATTCCACACTCCTGTCAGAATCCAGTTATATTTCCTTTCTATCTATCTACTCTGATCTAAAACCAATTCTCACCCTTCCCTGGATTCTGCCATACTCCCAAGGGGGAGGGGGGATAAGCATGCAGGTTTATTACTTTCACTTCCTCTATTCACTACAAAGTAACCTTTTGTTTATTCGCCTTCGTGTCTGCTAACCATTACAATGTAACAAATTGCCTCCTATCCTATGCACCCTTCTGAACTTCTCCTCCCTACCGGGCACCTAGAAAAAAGGGGGAGGAAGATACAAACCTCCGGGATCTGGTTTATTTCTCTGTCATCAAAATAAGGTGTGAAGAGCTGTGGAATGATCGTGTACAAACGGAGCCGGACTGATGTTACCTTTCCTTTCCCATCGAAGGATTTAACACCTGGGGATTTGCCGGTCAGAACCGCTCGGATGAACTGTGGGGTGGGGTTTGCTTACGGACACTTTAAAATATCGATCTGTAAGGGAATCCCTCAGATCCTGTCTATTATGCCTGCTATCAACTACTCTTAATAAAAGTTCCTGTTGGAAGAAATTGTTTCCAAGAGTTCTGCTTTCTTAAGATGTGGGTTGACGTGGGTCCTTACAACTCCTTTTTTTCAATTTTTCCGGAAAAAAACGGCTTTGAGAAAAAATGGAAAAAACTCTTTCCAATTTTCCCAGTTTTTTCCAGGCCTTCCCATCTCTAGTCTCAAGCCCCAAAATTTTGCAAGCATTGCTGTAACTGCATGTAAGAAAGAAGTCTTACTTTCTATCTGAACTATGGCTTTAAATCAGTCTTTCTTTGTGTCAAGGAGTCAATTCTTGCATTTATTTATTTATTTATTTTATTTTTTAAATTTATATCCCGCCCTTCTCCTTGCGGACTCAGGGCAGCTAACATCCAGATAAAAATACAAAAATACAAAAATATCAAACTACAAATTTAAAATTAATTAAAAGGGAAATATTCATAATTGGTCTAACTAAAATTATAATTAAAACCCCCTCTAAAAGTTTTCCCCTAGGCCAGTCCCGCAAGCTGGAATAACCATGTCTTAAGGGCGCGGCGGAAGGAAGGGAGATCAGGGATCACCCTGATCTCTGGGGGTAGTTCATTCCAGAGGGTGGGAGCTCCCACAGAGAAGGCCCTCCCCCTTGGGGTCGCCAGCCGGCACTGTCTGGC